>NC_057797.1:531741653-531918685 GCF_018294505.1 Triticum aestivum
TCCACTCGGTAGGATTTTTTCAAACTTAGGCGAGTGCCGGACTGCAGCTAAGTCTCTAGATGGGAGAACTTAGGCGAGTGCTGGACTGCAGCTAAGCCCTCGAGTGGGAGGATCGCTCTCCACTCGGTAGGATTTTTTCAAACTTAGGCGAAACGGATTCGCAGCTAAGTCACCCACTGGGGGATTTCGTAAGCAAACAGGAGTGACAGCAATTATTGAAACACTCTTGCCTTTGATAAAAATAAACTGCAACAATTTTTCTTATTACATCTCGACTGGTCTCCACTCGTCCAAGGGAGAGCTCAAGTGTAAAAGGGGCGGAGTAGTTCAGCATTCCAAGCTCGTGGCTCGTCGATCTGGCGATCAACGTTGTAGAGGTGATACGCTCCATTGTGGAGGACTCTGGTGATGATGAAGGGGCCTTCCCAAGTAGGAGCAAGCTTGTGTGGTTTCTGTTGATCCACTCGGAGGACCAAATCTCCTTCTTGGAAGGCTCGACTCTTCACATTCCGGGCGTGGAATCGACGCAAGTCTTGCTGATAAATGGTCGATCTGATCATGGCCATCTCCATCTCTTCTTCTAGGAGGTCGACCGCGTCTTGCCGGGCCTGTTCTGCTTCATCTTCGGTGTAAAGCTCGACTCGGGGCGCGTTGTGAAGAAGATCACTTGGCAGAACCGCTTCGGCTCCATAAACCAGAAAGAATGGAGTTCTTCCAGTCGACCAGTTAGGGGTGGTCCTCAATCCCCACAGAACTGACGGAAGCTCGTCGACCCAAGCACCTGCCGCGTGCTTGAGATCACGCATCAGTCGAGGCTTTAGTCCTTTGAGAATCAGACCATTTGCTCTTTCAGCTTGTCCATTCGACTGGGGATGGGCGACCGATGCGTAGTCGACTCGAGTGCCTTGAGAGGCGCAAAAAGCTCTGAACTTGTCCGAATCGAAGTTTGACCCATTGTCAGTGATGATACTATACAGGACTCCATATCTGAATGTTAGCCCTCTGACGAAACTAATAGCAGTGCAACCATCAAGATTCTTGATAGGCTTAGCTTCAATCCATTTGGTAAACTTGTCGACTGCCACAAGCACATGAGTGAAACCACTTCTGCCTGTTCTCAGTGGACCAACCATGTCTAGTCCCCAAACAGCAAAGGGCCAGACGAGTGGAATGGTCTTCAGGGCTGATGCAAGCTTGTGTGACATGTTGGAGTAGAACTCGCACCCTCCACACTTGTCAACCATCTCTTTTGCCATCTCATTTGCTCTAGGCCAGTAAAATCCTGCTCAGTATGCTTTAGCCACAATGGTCCGAGAGGACGCATGGTGACCACAGGTCCCCGAGTGGACATCATCAAGGATTATCCAACCTTCTTCTGGTGTTATGCACTTCTGACCGATTCCAGTCGCGCTTTCTCTATACAACTGCCCCTTTATGACTGTGAAGGCCTTGGATCGGCGGACGATCTGTCGAGGCTCTTCTTCGTCCTCTGGGAGCTCTTTCCTTAGGATAACGCGATGTATGGTATCGTCCAGTCGGGAGTGATTGCCAAGACTTCCATGATTAGGTCGACCACAGCAGGAACTTCGACTTCAGTCGGATCTGTGGCACTTTTAGGTTGTGGGGCTTCTTCTGTGAAAGGATCCTCCTGGACTGACGACGAGCGGATGTGATCCAAAAACACATTGCTGGGAATGGCTTCTCTCTTGGAGCCTATCTTTGCCAGATCATCAGCTGCTTGATTTTTCAGTCGGGGGATGTGATGAAGCTCTAACCCCTCGAATTTCTTTTCTAGCTTTCTCACTGCGTTGCAATAACCAGTCATAGCCGGACTTCTGACGTCCCACTCCTTCATCACCTGATTAACCACCAAATCTGAGTCGCCATAGACCATGAGGCGACGAACGCCGAGTGAAATGGCCATGCGCAACCCATACAAAAGTGCTTCATACTCTGCTTCATTATTGGAGGAATCGAAGTGAATCTGGAGAACATATCTGAGCTTATCTCCTTGGGGGGAGACTAGAACTACTCCAGCACCGGAACCATTCAGCATATTAGATCCATCGAAGAACATGGTCCAATGCTCCGAGTGAACTTGAGTCGGAAGTTGCTGTTCAATCCACTCGGCGATGAAATCTGCGATTGCTTGGGACTTGATAGCCTTCTTTGCTTCAAACTTGATATCTAAGGGAAGGAGTTCAATCGCCCACTTGGCCACTCGACCAGTTGCATCTCTGTTATGCAGAATCTCTGACAATGGGGCGTCGCTGACGACTGTAATGGAGTGGTCAGAGAAGTAATGTGCAACCTTCTTCGTGGTCATGTAAATCCCATATACAAGCTTCTGGTAGTGAGGGTATCTTTGTTTTGAAGGGGTCAAAACTTCAGACAGATAATAGACTAGGCGCTGAACTCTGAAGGCCTTTCCTTCTTCTTCCCGCTCGACCGTAAGTACTGTACTGACAACTTGTCCTGTGGCTGCAATGTAAAGCAGCAGAGGCTCTTTGCTGATTGGGGCAGGGAGCACCGGCTGGGTGGTGAGCAGAGCTTTGAGCTCTGCAAATGCTACGTCAGCTTCTGGAGTCCACTCGAACTTGTCAGACTTCTTCATCAGTCGGTAAAGAGGCAACGCCTTTTCACCGAGACGAGAAATGAATCGACTTAGAGCGGCCAAGCAGCCTGTAAGCTTTTGGACATCGTGCACGCGTACAGGACGCTTCATCCGGAGTATGGTGCCAACCTTTTCAGGATTGGCATCGATCCCCCGTTCGGAAACGAGAAAACCGAGTAACTTTCCACCTGGAACTCCGAACATGCACTTTGATGGGTTGAGCTTGATATCATACCTCTTGAGGTTGGCAAAGGTTTCAGCAATGTCAGCCCGCAGGTCGGAACCTTTCTGTGACTTGACCATAATATCATCCATGTATGCCTCCACATTCCGACTGATTTGAGTGAGTAGACACTTCTGAATCATTCTCATGAACGTGGCTCCGGCGTTCTTGAGGCCGAACGGCATGGTGACGTAACAGAAGCATCTGAATGGAGTGATGAAAGCTGTTTTGATCTCGTCGGGTCCATACAGGCGGATCTGGTGGTACCCAGAATAGGCATCTAGAAAAGACAATCTCTCGCATCCCGCAGTCGAGTCGACTATTTGGTCGATGCGAGGGAGGGGAAAATGATCTTTCGGGCAGGCCCGATTGATATGTTTGAAATCAATGCACATGCGAAGTGACTTGTCCTTCTTGGGGACCATGACAACATTGGCGAGCCACTCGGAATGGTAAATCTCTCGGATGAACTCCGCTGCTAAGAGCCGAGCCACCTCCTCGCCAATAGCTTTCCTCTTCTGGACGGCGGACCGTCGAAGATGTTCTTTCACGGGCTTGAACTTCGGGTCGACTCGTAGACGATGCTCAGCCAGCCCCCTGGGAACTCCAGGCATGTCAGAAGGCTTCCATGCGAAGACGTCCCAGTTCTCACGGAGGAACTGGATGAGCGCTTCTTCCTATTTGGGGTCGAGCGTCGTCGAGATGTGAGTCGGAGCAGCGTCGGGGTCGGTCGGGTGAATGTGAGCTGTCTTAGTTTCACCGGACGACTGAAAAGCAGATTCTGAAGCAGGCTTCTTAGCTCGTAGCAATTCACACGGATCAGCAGTCTTCTGGTACTCTTGCAGCTCAACAACTGCCTCTGAGCGTCAGCAATCTTCGATCCTTTCTGAAAACACTCTTCTGCTTTCTTTCGGTTGCCTGTAACAGTGATTACGCCTTTGGGGCCAGGCATCTTCAGTTTGAGGTACACGTAACATGGTCGAGCCATGAAGCGTGCGTAAGCTGGCCTGCCCAGAATGGCATGATAGGCACTTTGGAAGTCAACAACCTCGAATGTCAACTTTTCCTTGCGGTAATTCTTTGAATCACCGAAAACCACATCGAGAGCAATCTGTCCGAGTGACACGGCCTTCTTCCCAGGAATGACTCCGTAGAAGCTCATGTTACCGGTACTGAGTCTGGACATCGGAATGCCCATCCCTTTCAATGTTTCAGCATATAGTATGTTCAAGCCACTGCCACCATCCATCAGGACTTTGGTCAGTCGAGTGCCTTCGACAACTGGGTCGACCACCAAAGCTTCCCTCCTAGGGGTGGCAATGTGCGTAGGGTGATCGGACTGGTCGAATGTGATGGCAGTCTGCGACCATTTCAGATAACTGGGTGTCGCCGGAGCAACCATGTTCACCTCATGGTTAATGACTTTCAGTCGACTTTTGCTTTCGACATCAGCAAAAATCATCAGGGTGGAATTGATTTGGGGGTATCCATCGTCGCTACCTTCCTTGTCTTCGACTCTGTCCGACTCTTTTTCCTTATCTTTGGGCTGTTTGCCCTGAAACTGCTGGATCAGGAGCCGGCACTATCGAGTGGTATGCTTTGGGTAAATAAAATTACCCTCTTCATCTTTCTTGGTGTGGATGTGACATGGTAGATCCAAAACATCGTTTCCATCCTGATCCTTGACTTTCTTGGGCTTCCAGGTGCCCTTGGGTTTTCCCTTGAAGTTTCCCTGGGCTACGGCCAGGGCCTCCCCAGGAGCAGCTGGCTTGGCCTTCCGCTTCTGTTTCCGACTGGAGTTCCCTCCGGTTTCTTGGGCGACTGCCTTGTGCTTGCCACTCCAGAGTCGGTCCTCGTCTTCACCATTAGCGTACTTGGTGGCAATCTCCATCATCCGATTCAGAGACATCTCTCTAGTTCGACCGAACTTCAGATTCAACTCTCTGTATTTAACGCCTTCCTTGAAGGCACAAACTGCTTGATGGTCTGGCACATTCTCCACCGAGTGATGCAGTGTGATCCACCTCTGGATGTATTCCCTCAGAGTTTCATTCGGCTTCTGCACGCAAGACCGCAACTCTGTAAGGCCTGCAGGTCGCTTGCATGTTCCTTCAAAGGTTGTGACAAACACTCGGGAGAGGTCTTCCCAAGTGTAGATGCTGCTGGGTGCCAACTGATTCAGCCACGCTCTGGCTGAGCCCTCTAACATGAGAGGCAAATGCTTCATGGCCACCTCATCATTGCCACCGCCGATCTGTACAGCCACTCGGTAATCTTCGAGCCAAGTGTCAGGCTTAGATTCACCGGTGAACTTGCTGACCCCAGTCGCCAGCCTGAAGTTGGGAGGAATCACTGTGGCTCTGATGGCTCGACTGAAACACTCTGGCCCTGAAGCACGTGCTCTGCTGCTGGCAGGCGCATCTCTCTTATGGCCCTCTCGATGAGCTCTGTTCCTGTCAACCAAACCTTGAATGAGGATGGATCTCGCATCAAAGCCTGGGTCTCTAGGGTCAACTGGAATCCTCTGCCCAACACTATGAGGGCGTCTGTCATCTTGCCATCGAGGCGCATATGACCCACTCCTCTGGGGAGGGGTTGGCGCTCGACGTCGATCATCACGGTCGAATCGGTGATCATACTGCTCATTCCTCCTGTACTGACCATGCCGGTCACCATGTCCCTCACGCCTCGGGGGTGATCTCGGGCTGTGAGCCGACTCGACTGTATCCGTTGCGACGGATCGACTGTGGATCCTGTTCCGCGACTGAGAGACAGCAGAATTCTGGTTTCCCGCCGCCCGGAGCAGCGCTTTGATCTGCAACAAGCCCCTGCCCGCCTCCGACTGGGAGGGCTGAATTGATTCTGCTATACGGGCCGCAGCAGCCAAATTCTGAACTGGGGTTCGGTATACCTGCGGCGGTGGGAAGAGCTGACGCCGACTGGACTCGGGAGCTTGCTGACGTCGACTGGACTCGGGAGCCCGCTGACACGCTTGCTCGTCGAGTATCCGCTGGAGATTCTCCAGTCGAGTGCGCTCGGCCAGGTTAGCCAAGCGCGCGTCCTCCAAGGCCCGGGCCTCGGGGGTTTCTCCGACAATAGGAGTGTGGAGCGCGTCCATGTTCCGACGGCGAAGCTCCTCTCGCTGCAATGATGTGAGAGGTTCGAGGAGATACTCATCGTGGGGATGCGACGGGTCGCCCCCACCCGCGCCTCCACTAGCGCGAGGGAAACCAGGAGGACTGTGCATCTCATCGACCGCCAGAACCTCAGCCGCTGGGTCGCTGCTGTCGCACTCGGATGCGGTCTCCGTGGAGCCAGTTGACAGGTCGAACAAGCCGCAGAGGGATTCGTCGGGCTCGATCACCGCGACTTGCGGGCTGGCCGACTAGCGAGCCACGGCATGGCTCACCCACCTATGAAGTCTCGACCGACCGGAGCGCTTACGCCGGTGGGAGACAGAGCGAGGGGACGATATGGGGGCCGACCGATACTGGGTCAACGTCTGCCGCAGGAGGACGCCACGAATGCATGCGCGGAAATGCGTCGCGCCGCGGAAGGGGAGCGCGTCAATGTCGAGTGGTGCCTCCTGGAGCCAGGCGGAGTCGTCGGCGATGAACGTGAGCGCGCCGAGACGGATCTCGCGGCCCTCCACCAAAACTCCGCACGAAACCATGATCAAAGGGATCGAAAAAATCGCAACTTCTCCAATTAGGCGCTAAGATTCCTGCCCCACGGTGGGCGCCAACTGTCGTGGTTCTAAATCTGACAGTGATGTAGGGGGGTATGTATGGAGAGGCTAGGTCTCAGCTATTGGGAAGTTGTAAACACACCAAGATGTACGAGTTCAGGCCCTTCGCGGAGGAAGTAACAGCCCTACGTCTTGGTGCCCGGAGGCGGTCGATTGGATTACTAGCGTGTGAATAACAAGGGTGCGAACCCTTCATACTGAGGAGGGGGTGGCTTATATAGAGTTCGCCGGCCCCCTCCTGCCCTCAGTAATGCAGGGTTTAAGGTACATTTAAGGTTGGGCGTTACTGGTAACGCCCCTAATAAAGTGCTATAATGACCATAAAGACTACTTAATAGCCGACCGTTTGCCCGGGGAGTGACTTTAGATCTTCTGGCAGTCGAGTGGTTGGCTTCGTAGTCGAGTGATAGCTTCTTGGTCGAATGTCTTGAATCCGTCGAGTGGGATACCTTCAAGTCGATTGAAAGGTGACTTCCTCTAGGGACGCCCTTGGGTAGGTCTCTTTGGACGGGTCCGTGCCCCTACCCTAGGTATGTAGCTTCATTAGTGCGCAATTTTACATTTTTTACTGGAACGTCAAACGGTTCTGAAACATTTTGCACTGTATTTATATACAATTTTTTCCTAATTTTTTCAGAATTTTTGGAGTACCAGAAGTATGGTGAATGTTCAGATTACTACAGACTGTCCTGTTTAAGACATATTTTGTTTTTGATGCATTGTTTGCTTGTTTTGATGAAACTATCGATTTCTATCAGTGGATTAAGCCATGGAAAAGTTATATTACAGTAGCTACAATGCAAAAACAAAATATGAATTGGTTTGCAACAGTACTTAGAGTAGTGATTTGCTTTATTATACTAACGGATCTTACCGAACTTTCTGTTGAGTTTTGCGTGGATGAAGTGATCAAGGATCAAGGAGGTCTCAGTATGAGGAGAAGGAGAAGAGGAAAGAGCTCAAGCTTGGGGATGCCCAAGGCACCCCAAGTAAATATTCAAGGAGACTCAAGCGTCTAAGTTTGGGGATGCCCCAGAAGGCATCCCATCTTTCTTCAACAAGTATCGGTATGTTTTCGGTTTCCTTTCATTCATGTGATATGTGCAAATCTTGGAGCGTCTTTTGCATTCAGTTTTCACTTTTCTTTGATGCACCATGCTAGTATGAGATAGTCCATGGTTGATTTATAGAATGCTCATTGCACTTCACTTATATCTTTTGAGTATGGCTTTATAGAATGCTTCATGTGCATCACATATACCATTTGAAGTTTGGGTTGCCTATTTCCCTACACTTAGAAAACCGCCATTTGTAGAATGCTCTTTTGCTTCACTTATATCTGTTAGAGCGTGGGCATATCTTTTGTAGAAAGAATTAAACTCTCTTGCTTCACTTATATCTATTTAGAGAGATGACAGGAATTGGTCATTCACATGGTTAGTCATTAAATCCTACATAAAACTTGTAGATTACTGAATATGATATGTTTGATTCCTTGCAATAGTTTTGCGATATAAATATGGTGATATTAGAGTCATGCTAGTGGGTAGTTGTGGATTGTAGAAATACTTGTGTTGAAGTTTGTGATTCCCGTAGCATGCACGTATGGTGAACCGTTATGTAACGAAGTTGGAGCATGAGGTATTTATTGATTGTCTTCCTTATGAGTGGCGGTCGGGGACGAACGATGCTCTTTTCCTACCAATCTATCCCCCAAGGAGCATGCGCGTAGTACTTTGTTTCGATGACTAATAGATTTTTGCAATAAGTATGTGAGTTCTTTATGACTAATGTTGAGTCCATGGGTTATACGCACTCTTACCCTTCCATCATTGCTAGCCTCTTCGGTACCGTGCATTTCCCTTTCTCACCTTGAGAGTCGGTGCAAACTTCACCGGTGCATCTAAACCCCGTGATATGATACGCCTTGTCACATATAAGCCTCCTTATATCTTCCTCAAAACAGCCACCATACCTACCTATCATGGCATTTCCATAGCCATTCCGAGATATATTGCCATGCAACTTCCATCATCTTCATATACATGACTTGATCATATATCATCATATTGCTTTGCATGATCGTAAGATAGCTAGCATGATGTTTTCATGGCTTGTCCGTTTTTTGATTTCATTGCCACGCTAGATCATTGCACATCTCGGTACACCACCGGAGGCATTCATATAGAGTCATATCTTTGTTCTAGTATCGAGTTGTAATATTGAGTTGTAAGTAAATAAAAGTGTGATGATCATCATTATTAGAACATTGTCCCATGTGAGGTTATCAAAATAAAAGTGGCCAGAGAAGCCCCCAAAAAAGAGAGAGGCCAAAGAAGCCTACAAAAAAAAGAAAAAAATGAGAGAAAAGAGAGAAGGGACAATGCTACTATCCTTTTACCACACTTGTACTTCTCAGTAGCACCATGTTCTTCATATAGAGAGTCTCTTGAGTTATCACTTTCATATACTAGTTGGAATTTTCATTATAGAACTTGGCTTGTATATTCCAACGATGGGCTTCCTCAAGTGCCCTAGGTCTTCATGAGCAAGCAAGTTGGATGCACACCCACTTAGTTTTAGTTTGAGCTTTCATACACTTATAGCTCTAGTGCATTTGTTGCATGGCAATCCCTACTCCTTGCATTGACATCAATTGATGGGCATCTCCAAAGCCCGTTGATTAGTCGCGTCGATGTGAGACTTTCTCCATTTTTTGTCTTCTCCACACAACCTCAATCATCATATTCTATTCCACCTATAGTGTTATATCCATGGCTCACGCTCATGTATTGCGTGAAAGTTGAAAAGGTTTGAGAACATCAAAAGTATGAAACAATTGCTTGTCTTGTCATCAGGGTTGTGCATGATTTGAATATTTTGTTTGATGAAGATGGAGCATAGCCAAGCAATATGATTTTGTAGGGATAACTTTCCTTGGCCATGTTATTTTGGAAAGACATGATTGCTTTATTAGTATGCTTGAAGTATTATTGTCTTAATGTCAAATGATAGACTATTGCTTTGAATCACTCGTGTCTTAATATTCATGCCATGATTAGATTACATGATCAAGATTATGCTAGGTAGAATTCCACATCAAAAATTATCTTTTTTATCATTTACCTACTCGAGGACGAGTAGGAATTAAGCTTGGGGATGCTGATACGTCTCCGTCGTATCTATAGTTTTTTATTGTTCCATGCCAATATTCTACAACTTTTACATACTTTTGGCAACTTTTTATACTATTTTTGGGACTAACATATTGATTCAGTGCCCAGTGCCAGTTCTTGTTTGTTGCATGTTTTTTGTTTCGCAGAAAATCCATATCAATCGGAGTCCAAACGGGATAAAAACTTATGATTTTTTTTGGAATATATGTGAATTTTGGGAAGTGGAATCAACGCGAGACAATGCCCGAGGGGCCCACGAGGGTGAGGGGTGCGCCCTGGGCCATCGTGGCCACTCCATGAGGCGTTTGGTGCCCTTCTTTCGCCACAAGAAAGCCAATATCCAGATAAAAATCGTGTCAAAATTTCAGCCCAATCGGAGTTACGGATCTCCTGGAATTTAAGAAACGGTGAAAGGGCAGAATCAGGGAGCACAAAAACAAAAGGAAACAGAGAGAGATCCAATCTCGGAGGGGCTCTCGCCCCTCTGCCGCCATGGAGGCCATGGACCAGAGGGGAAACCCTTCTCCCATCTAGGGGGTGAAGGAGGAAGAAGAAGAAGGGGGGTTCTCTCTCTCCCTCCCTCCCAGTGGCGCCGGAACGCTGCCGGGGCCATCATCGCGACAACGATCTACACCAACAACTTCACCGCCGTCATCACCAACTCTTCCCCCCTCTATGCAGCGGTGTAACCCCTCTTTTACCGCTGTAATCTCTACTTAAACATGGTGCTCAACGCTATATATTATTTCCCAATGATGTATGGCTATCCTATGATGTTTGAGTAGATCCATTTTGTCCTATGGGTTAATTGATGATCATGGTTGGTTTAAGTTGCATGTTTTATTATTGGTGTTGTCCTATGGTGCTATCCGTGTCGCGCAAGTGTGAGGGATCCCCGCTGTAGGGTTTGCAATATGTTCATGATTTTCTTATGGTGGGTGGCGCGAGTGACAGAAGCACAGACCCGAGTAAGTAGGTTGTTTGCGTATAGGAGTAAAAGAGGACTTGATGCCTTATAATGCTATGGTTGGGTTTTACCTTAATGATCTTTAGTAGTTGCAGATACTTTCTAGAGTTCTAATCATAAGTGCATATGATCTTGCTAAGCTTCATGTGCTTTGTCACGAACAATCTTGCCTCACGGACTCATTCTTACATGATGGACACTTTGTGTGCGCTAACCATTGTATTTCTAAGTGTTGTTTGTGTTTGCTCTTTTTGCATGTATACTCCTCCGGCGACACCTTGGAGTACTTGGATTGCAAAGAGAAAGTATGTTAGCTTATGCATCTCCCTCAAATAAAATTGCAATAATGATTACCTGTCTAGTTATCGATTGTCTAGGGACAAATAACTTTCTCATGACAAAAAGCTCTCTATTGAAACTAATTTAGTTGTGTCTTTATCTAAACAGCCCCTAGCTTTTATTTATGTTCTCTTTATTATCTTACAAACCTATCCAATAACACCTACAAAGTACTTCTAGTTTCATACTTGTTGTAGGTAAAGCGAACGTTAAGCATGCGTAGAGTTGTATCGGTGGTCGATAGAGCTTGAGGGAATATTTGTTCTACCTTTAGCTCCTTGTTGGTTTCGACACTCCTACTTATGGAAAGAGGCTACAATTGATCCCTTATACTTGTGGGTTATCAAAGGGGCAGGTGGTTCCATCCAGGTAGTGGTGGGCCTAAGTTCCCGACGGCCCTCGATTGTTACTTTGTGGCAGAGCGATAGGGCAGGTTGAGACCACCTAGGTGAGAGGTGGGCCTGGCCTGGTCGGCGTCCGCGGTTACATCAATTAAAACACTTAACAAGATATGGGTATTTGATCTGAGTCTGGCCACTCGCCTATAGGCACTAACCAACTACGCAGGAACAGTTATGGGCCCTCGACGTCATGGTATCAGTCGAAGCCTTGTTGACGTCAACGACTAAGCGGCGTGCGCCGGATTGGACCGTAAGCCTGCGCTTATATTAAGGGGGCTAGGTCTGCTTCCGGCCGCGTATGCAACGTGTAGGTGTGCAATGGGTGATGGGCCCAGACCCCTGCGCGCATAGGATTTAGACCGGCGTGCTGACATCTCTGTTGTGCCTAGGTAGGGCTGCAACGTGTTGATCTTCCGAGGTCGGGCATGACCCAGGAAAGTGTGTCCGGCCAGAGGGATTAAGCGTGTTGGGAAATGTGGTGCAATCCTGCAGGGAAGTTTATCTATTCGAATAGTCATGTCCCTTGGTAAAAGGACGACCTGAAGTTGTACCTTGACCTTATGGCAACTAGAATCGGGTAATTAATAAAACACACCCTTTCAAGTGCCAGATACAACCTGGTTATCGCTCTCTCACAGGGCAACGAGGAGAGAATCGTCGGGTAGGATTATGCTATACGATAATACTTGGTGAACTTACCATCTACTCTCTTCTATATGCTTCAAGATGGAGGCTGCCAGAAGCATAGTCTTCGATAGGTGTAACGCCCTCGATGCGGCTATATCTCCCACGTGTCAAAGCACGACTTAGAGGCATAACCGCATTGAAAGCAATGTCGCAAGTGAGGTAATCTTCACACAACCCATGTAATACATAAGGGAAAGAGTTACATAGTTGGCTTACAACCGCCACTTCACATAAATTCATGAATAAAGCATTACACCATCTAGATACACACAAGGTCCGACTATGGAACCAAAATAAAAGAAGACTACCCCAAATGCTACACAAATCCCCGATCGTCCCAACTGGGCTCCACTACTGATCAACTGGAAACGGAACAACATAACGAACACGAACTTCATCGAGCTCCTCCTTGAGCTTGGTTGCGTCACCTGCACGATATCATCGGCACCTGCAAGCTGGTTTTGGAAGTATCTGTGAGTCACGGGGACTCAGGCATCTCACACCCTCGCGATCAAGACTATTTAAGCTTATAGGTAGGGAAAAAGGTATGAGGTGGAGCTCCAGCAAGCGACTAGCTTATATGGTGGCTAACATACGCAAATGAGAGCGAGAAGAGAAGGCAAAAGCACGGTCGTCAAACTATGATCAAGAAGTGATCCTAGAACAACCTACGTCAAGCATAACTCCAACACCGTGTTCACTTCCTGGACTCCGCCGAGAAGAGACCATCACGGTTACACACGCGGTAGATGTATTTTAATTAAGATCAACTTCAGGTTTTCTACAACCAGGCATTAACAAATTCCCATCTGCCCATAAACGCGGGCATGGCTTTCGAAAGTTCAAATCCCTGCAGGGGTGTCCCAACTTAGCCCATCACAAGCTCTCATGATCAACAAAGGATATTCCTTCTCCCAAGACAATCTAATCAGACTCGGCATCCCGGTTACAGGACATCCTCGACAATGGTAAAACAAGTCCAGCAAGACCACCCAGATGTGCCGACAAATCCCGATAGGAGCTGCACATATCTCGTTCTCAGGGCACACCGGGTGAGCAAGACGTCGGGTGGGCCAGCCCAGAGTTGCCCCTGGTAGCTCCGGACATCGCTCAGTTTGGACCAACACTTAGACAAGCACTGGCCCGGGGGGTTAAAATAAAGATGACCCTCGGGATGCGCGACTCCAAAGGAAAAAGGCTAGGTGGCGAATGGTAAAACCAATGTTAGGCCTTGCAGGAGGAGTTTTATTCAAGGCGAACTGTCAAGGGGTTCCCATTATAACCCAACCATGTAAGGAACGCAAAATCCGGGAACATAACACCGATATGACGGAAACTAGGGCGGCAAGAGTGGAACAAAACACCAGGCATAAGGCCGAGCCTTCCACCCTTTACCAAGTGTATAGATGCATTAATTAAATAAGAGATATTGTGATATCCCAACAAAATAACCATGTTCCAAACAAGGAACAAGCTCCAATCTTCACCTACAACTAACAACGCTATAAGAGGGGCTGAGCAAAGCGGTAACATAGCCAATCAACGGTTTGTTAGGACAAGGTGGGTTAGAGGCTTGGCTTAACAATATGGGAGGCATGATAAGCAAGTGGTAGGTATCGCAGCATAGGCATAGCAAAAGAGCGAGCAACTAGCAAGCAAAGATAGAAGTGATTTCGTGGGTATGGTCATCTTGCCTGAGATCCCGCAAGGAAGAAGAACGAGTCCATGAAGAAGAAAAACAGACGAAGTCGAACGGGTCCTCACAAACGCAACGTTAACGGAACCAACCCGAAGAATCAACACCGGAAAGAAGCACACAACATAGTAAACAACCAACACATGAACATGGCATGATATGCGGGATGCGATATGTGATGCATATGCATGATTTGGAAAGGAATATTGAACCTGGCCTCAACATGGAAAACCAAGAATGCCACTGGATAGAGGAGATGATTTCGGTTGAAATCGATATAAAGATCACCGGAATCGGATGCACGGTTTGGAAATGGCAAGCAAAACAAATATGGCACCGGTCTGCGATTAACAGCAAGTAGCCATCTAAATGCATCAAGATCAATATGCTAAAGCACTCAAACATAGCAACAAAATACATTGCAGGGATCCACTCATGATGCTTGACAAAAGATTAACACTGAGCTACGGCTAATTCACTCATTAACAGGTTCAAACAAGCATGGCAAAAGTGCAAAAGATAACATGTTTCAGACTTAGTGAAATTAACAGCATGTCAGAAATTTATCATCGGGAAGCAATGTTTAGAGCACGATAACTACATGCTACAGGAACATAACATGGCAAAGCAAGGCATGGCATGAAGCTACTCAAAGCATGTAACAAAAGTCTCTTAGTGACCATGAGCCAAAAGGGATCAGAAAATACAATTGCAAGCATGTGAACATAGCAAAAACATAAACAGATTCAGACTTGGTAAAAAACTGGAGCATGCAAAACAGATTAACAAGTAGGCATGTTTACGAGCTCGATGCACTCACTACGAGGCATTGCATGACAAACTAAGCATACACCCATCAAATAGACATGGCATAGAAGCTAGACATGGCAAGAACAACAACATAGCATGCACGGATCAACAACAACAAGCTCGGCAAAATCGCTAAACATGTTAACAATCTTCCAGGAACATTTTATAGCAAAAGTAGAGCTCGATTGACTCAAGCTAGGGTGATCCATAATTGCAAACAAAGACATGGACGGATAGAGCACCACAATATTAACAAAACATCCTTACTGATCATCCTCAAAAGAGGCATGGATCACTACGAAACAACATGAACATGTGGCATAAAAACAAAAACAGGACAAGGACTTGGTGAGATTCTTAAGTACCTGAAATCAGCATCATTGAGTAAGCTACTTTGCATGCTTGTGCTAGTCACCACAAAGATCACAAAAATACATGGCATACACCCCTGTAAAGATGGCATGGCATTCTACAAAACACATGTAGAGCTCAGGATCATAGCATGCACACATTAATCATGGTAAAAATGATAAAAGTGCATTTGCTGAAACAGATCTAAAATAATCCTCACATAGCCCTCTTCCAACAACATTTCGGGCATCAAGATGATCTCAAATGAAAATGATGCAATGAGATGCAATGATGCACTCATCGAGACGAACATTTTGATATGCTACAGGCACGAATCGGAGCCACGATCAGGAAGTTATGATGCGTTGAAAAGAGCAAAAATATTAGGGTTTGAGGGGAAAAGTCAAGCGGGGGATGGATCTAGATCCAAATCGGGGCGGCGCGCGTTTCGAGGTTCGTCGCCATTCCTGTTCACCGGAGAAAGATGGGGCGGCCGGAGTGGGAGGGAGCTCGCCAGAGGGGCTCGGCGCCGGCGATGGCGGCGCTCGGCAGGGAGGCGTGGAGGCGCGGGGCGGCGGTGGAGGACGGTGGGCCGGCGCGGTGGTGCGGCGAGCCATCGGGGTGGCATGGCGCGGAGGGCGGCCGGCGGGCGGTGGGAGGCGTGCCTCCGGCGAAGGAGAGCCGGGCATGGGCGGCGACGCTGAGATGGGCCCGATTTGGGTTCCGCGGGCCGGCGGCGGGGCTGAGGAGAGAGAGAGCGGCGGGTGATGAGGTGGCGCAGCTAGATTCATCGGCGGCGGCGGCTGGACATGTCCGGTGGTGCGAGGAGGAAGACGCTAGGGTTTCGTGCGCGAATTTTGACGGGGTGCACATATTTATAGGTAGAGGGAGCTAGGAGTGTCCAAATGAGGTGCGGTTTTCGGCCACGCAATCGTGATCGAACGACCGAGATGATGGAGGAGGTTTAGGTGGGTTTTGGGCCACTTTGGAGGGGTGTTGGGCTGCAACACACACGAGGCCTTTTCGGTCCCTCGATTAACCGTTGGAGTATCAAACGAAGTCCAAATGGTACAAAACTTGACAGGTGGTCTACCAGTAGTAAACCGAGGCCGCATGACAAGTCTCAGTCCAATACGAAAACGTTTAACACTCACACATGAAAAGAGGTACAAAGGGACACCGGGTGACATAGGAGCGCCGGATTGCAAAACGGACAACGGGGAAAATGCTCGGATGCATGAGAAGAACATGTATGCAAATGAAATGCACATGATGACATGATATGAAATGCATGACACGCAAGCAATGACAAGGCAACAACAGCGAATAACTGGAAGACACCTGGCACATCGATCTCGGGGCGTTACAACACTCCACCACTACGAGGGGATCTCGTCCCGAGATCTAGAATGGCACCGGAGGGAAAATGGAAGAGAAAGAGAAGAGGTACAACTATGTTGCTTCTTTGACAAACGAGTGAAACCACGAACCTTGAAAAGGTTAAGCCATTTCGAGAAAAGAATACAACAGAGATGAACAAAGTTGAAAACACTCCGTTAGAAAAGAGGAACAAGGAACATCACGAGAACCCTATAGGTTGAAAGACATGAGAAAAAGGTTGCAATGGACAAGAAGTACATCCAAACACTCCGGTAGAAACGAGATGAAAGACTTGATAAGATGAAAAGAACTTGAGCAAAGGGCACAACACTCTGGTTAAATGGATAAGCATGAAAAGGAACATGATCCTGACAAAACAAGAAGATGGGTTGAATTGAGCAACATCACAATGCCTCCGGAAGGAAGAAATAGAAGATAGATCATTAGAATGAAAGAATGGAGAAGAAAATGCCAACTTCTGCCAAAAAAGAGCTTGCAAAGGCATCCTTAGGAGAAGGGTCGAACGGAGATGTTGGAAAACCAGCAACGAAAAGAGCAAGGTTGTAGTGGGCTTATGAAGAACATCTCAAGACTAAGAGGTGAAATTCTGCCACTAACGGAAACAATAGATTGGATTGATATCAAGAAGGAGACGAAAAACTTATTCACCGGAAGAAAAGATGAAGAACTTGGGTCATTTATGAGCACCATAGATAGCATTAATCCTTAGGGAAAAGCTTTAGGTGAAAAAATAACCCCAGATAACTCCAATGACGAGATTGATGGATTTAAAATACCTCATTCTTAAAAACATGTGAATCATGAAACATGAACTCAAATTATCAAGAATGACATAAAACCACCTCCAATGATACGATAGAAAGAAATACACTCCAGATTGCAAGATGAAGAATGATTGAGCTCCTCTGAAAAGAATCTCGATGAACACTTCGAGAAGGAAAAACGTCCTTGATGAACCATCATGTAGAACCTCCATGACAAACTCCGGTAATAAAAGAATGATCAAACAAAAGGAAAGTTAAAAGAACTCTGGGAGAATCCTTGCAATGATTTAGATGGAGCTTCGCGATGATATAATGCGGAAAAGCTTGGAACTCCGGAAAAGAAAGATGAAACAAATGAAACCGAGGATTTGATGAGCCTCCGGAATAGGGAATTGAGTTCACTCGATGAAACAAGAATAAAAATTACATTATGCTTATCCTTCACCAATTCAAATTGATGACAAGCAATGGATTTGACATATTACTTATACTCGTAGAAAAAGATTAAGAGAGATATAGCGTCAACTTGGGAAGGTCTTCAAGAAACCAGTGGTAGGATTGAAACAACGAATGAATTGATACAATAACAAAGGAAGAGAAATCTTGAACGAACCACCGCAAGAATTGAAAATGAACGAAGAAAAGAGATGAATCACCAGTAAGAATTAGAGAACGAATGAGGATACTTGAGGGGATTTAGATGCAAGAGAACAAAGAGATCATGAACTGATTAGAGGATATTTGATCGATGCACCGGTAAGATTTGGAGAACGAGAGCTGAAAGCTGAGAATGACTAATTCTGAGATGATTGGCTCCGGATGAACAAACTGAAAAGACTCCTAGATTGCTCTGGATGGGTGAAAAGAATTCTCAGAATAAAAAATAATTATCAGAGGATGGCAAAAGGCTAGAACCATGAATCTGCACGAGAACGGAGCAAGATTTAAGAGAAACTCTTCTTCGGTCTTCAAAATCTGAGAATTACGATGAGAAACACCACCATGAATTGTTGAGATACTCCGGGATGAAAATTATAAAGGTTGAACCAATGATGAAAAGAATTTGAAAGCTCTTGGAGAAGGCAATTGACTGATGATAACTCATTCTTACGTCAAACTTTGAAATGTATTTGAAAAACTCCAGGAAAATTAGAAGAGTCAGGTAAGATCCTGGAAAAAGACCTGTGGGTTAGGGCCCACTCAAGAGAAACACCGTTGAAATGATTACTTCAAAGATATTGCACCGGTTGAATTAAATGGCTTGAATGATATACCATCCTCAAAATTGCTTGAACGGATTAAGAGTGGAAAACATGAATCTTCGAAATATCTTCAGCACTCCGGAACAATTGATTAGCAAGAAGTGGATGCTTAAGAGGTGCACTGGCATGAGAAAACATTTTGAAATGAGGAAAAGATATGGTCGACAAAGCTTGATTTGAATACACCGAAGAAGAAAAGAATGAATAATGATGAACTTGAGGCTCCGTTAAAATCTTCTTGAGAATCACCGGATAAGAATATTGACGGAGAGGACGAAGAAACTTTACATCCATAAAAAGATACTTGATTAAGAAATCTGAGTCCATGAAGAAATAAGGGTGGGAGGGCAGGAAAAAACAAAGGCAGCTTGGGACGAATGAAACAAACACCGTTGAGAATACTTAGAGTTGGTCTTGCGGATGTTGAAAGTGATCGGATCCGCTTAAAGAGAGACACACCGGTTGAAAAGGATTGACATGACAATCTCGATTATCAAGAAGGATTGGTATTCACATAGAAATATGAGAACACCATTTGGGGAAGGTATGGAATCAACACTTGACATTGAAGCAACTCGAATACCACAACTCAAAACAAAACAAAGGATTGGCTTGCAGAATAAGCCGGAACAAACATATGATAGAGATTTCGTCCGAAGTTTTCGTGGTGGGGCCTACACGGGCTCGATCGTACAGCACCATCATGTACAAGGCAGTGCACATGACATACGAAGCGTCCCTGAGTCGGCATAGCCAAGGACTCTTTAAGACACAACGAGACCACTGTAAAACCAACCGTGGATAGGCGGACCACTAGACGTCGAACCCCAATTTCATATCATACATCTGTCGGAAAGATATCCTAAGAGCTACTTGAATTCCCACTTATAAACTCCCGAAACTTTCCGGTTATGCAATCAGGTGTTGGGGATACAGGGGAAGCATAATATCTCACCCAAAACTAACAAATCCTACATCCAGCTGTATCCATCCTTCAACACATAACCAAGAAACCTTCGGAAATCGTTTACCTCAACCTTTGAAAAGCATCCGTTATACGAGTTATGGCAATACTCCCGAACTCTGGCCCCAGTACTGGGTGGCGTCGAGGTTATCTCACCAACAACTGCATAAAAGAGATTTTCGATGTCGGCGAACTCAGGTATTCCAGAACTGCAACGATAAAATTGTGACGACAACACCTCGGAGCTCAACTCCCCGGGACACTGCCACAACCCCTAAATGTCAGGAGGCACCAAGAACAATGTTCTCGTCACAAAACCATCGGAACTATTCCAACATACCCGCATGATCCTAAAAAAAATTTAGTGAAATTTGAGAAGAGAAGAGTCAAAACTCTACGTCAGGATGCCTCACCAGAGAGACGAAGGAACTGAGGAGTAAAAAGAATCCTACTCTCCGATATATATATATATATATATATATATAATCCTAAATGACTCAAAACATTTTCCTAGACTCAACAACGCCAGTGATTCGATCAAGCAGGGGGCTCCTAAGACGGGGAAGGCTCTGATTACCAACTTGTAACACCCTCGATGCGGCTATATCTCCCACGTGTCGAAGCATGACTTAGAGGCATAACCACATTGAAAGCAATGTCGCAAGTGAGGTAATCTTCACACAACCCATGTTTTACATAAGGGAAAGAGTTACATAGTTGGCTTACAACCGCCACTTCACATAAATTCATGAATAAAGCATTACACCATCCAGATACACACAAGGTCCGACTACGGAACCAAAATAAAAGAAGACTACCCCAAATGCTACACAAATCCCCGATCGTCCCAACTGGGCTCCACTACTGATCAACTGGAAACGGAACAACATAACGAACACGAACTTCATCGAGCTCCTCCTTGAGCTTGGTTGCGTCACCTACACGATATCATCGGCACCTGCAAGCTGGTTTTGGAAGTATCTGTGAGTCACGGGGACTCAGGCATCTCACACCCTCGCGATCAAGACTATTTAAGCTTATAGGTAGGGAAAAAGGTATGAGGTGGAGCTCCAGCAAGCGACTAGCTTATATGGTGGCTAACATACGCAAATGAGAGCGAGAAGAGAAGGCAAAAGCACGGTCGTCAAACTATGATCAAGAAGTGATCCTAGAACAACCTACGTCAAGCATAACTCCAACACCGTGTTCACTTCCCGGACTCCGCCGAGAAGAGACCATCACGGTTACACACGCGGTAGATGTATTTTAATTAAGATCAACTTCAGGTTTTCTACAACCGGGCATTAACAAATTCCCATCTGCCCATAAACGCGGGCACGGCTTTCAAAAGTTCAAATCCCTGCAGGGGTGTCCCAACTTAGCCCATCACAAGCTCTCATGATCAACAAAGGATATTCCTTCTCCCAAGACAACCTGATCAGACTCGGCATCCTGGTTACAAGACATCCTCGACAATGGTAAAACAAGTCTAGCAAGACCACCCAGATGTGCCGACAAATCCCGATAGGAGCTGCACATATCTCGTTCTCAGGGCACACCGGGTGAGCAAGACGTCGGGTGGGCCAGCCCAGAGTTGCCCCTGGTAGCTCCGGACATCGCTCCGTTTGGACCAACACTTAGACAAGCACTGGCCCGGGGGGTTAAAGTAAAGATGACCCTCGGGATGCGCGACTCCAAAGGGAAAAAGGCTAGGTGGCGAATGGTAAAACCAATGTTAGGCCTTGCTGGAGGAGTTTTATTCAAGGCGAACTGTCAAGGGGTTCCCATTATAACCCAACCGTGTAAGGAACGCAAAATCCGGGAACATAACACCGATATGACGAAAACTAGGGCGGCAAGAGTGGAACAAAACACCAGGCATAAGGCCGAGCCTTCCACCCTTTACCAAGTGTATAGATGCATTAATTAAATAAGAGATATTGTGATATCCCAACAAAATAACCATGTTCCAAACAAGGAACAAGCTCCAATCTTCACCTACAACTAACAACGCTATAAGAGGGGCTGAGCAAAGCGGTAACATAGCCAATCAACGGTTTGCTAGGACAAGGTGGGTTAGAGGCTTGGCTTAACAATATGGGAGGCATGATAAGCAAGTGGTAGGTATCGCAGCATAGGCATAGCAAAAGAGCGAGCAACTAGCAAGCAAAGATAGAAGTGATTTCGTGGGTATGGTCATCTTGCCTGAGATCCCGCAAGGAAGAAGAACGAGTCCATGAAGAAGACAAACAGACGAAGTCGAACGGGTCCTCACAAACGCAACGTTAACGGAACCAACCCGAAGAATCAACACCGGAAAGAAGCACACAACATAGTAAACAACCAACACATGAACATGGCATGATATGCGGGATGCGATATGTGATGCATATGCATGATTTGGAAAGGAATGATTGAACCTGGCCTCAACTTGGAAACCAAGAGTGCCACTGGATAGAGGAGATGATTTCGGTTGAAATCGATATAAAGATCACCGGAATCGGATGCACGGTTTGGAAATGGCAAGCAAAACAAATATGGCACCGGTCTGCGATTAACAGCAAGTAGCCATCTAAATGCATCAAGATAAATATGCTACAGAACTCAAACATAGCAACAAAATACATGCAGGGATCCACTCATGATGCTTGACAAAAGATGAACACTGAGCTACGGCTAATTCACTCATTAACAGGTTCAAACAAGCATGGCAAAAGTGCAAAAGATAACATGTTTCAGACTTAGTGAAATTAACAGCATGTCAGAAATTTATCATCAGGAAGCAATGTTTAGAGCACGATAACTACATGCTACAGGAACATAACATGGCAAAGCAAGGCATGGCATGAAGCTACTCAAAGCATGTAACAAAAGTCCCTTAGTGACCATGAGCCAAAAGGGATCAGAAAATACAATTGCAAGCATGTGAACATAGCAAAAACATAAACAGATTCAGACTTAGTAAAAAACTGGAGCATGCAAAACAGATTAACAAGTAGGCATGTTTACGAGATCGATGCACTCACTACGAGGCATTGCATGACAAACTAAGCATACACCCATCAAATAGACATGGCATAGAAGCTAGACATGGCAAGAACAACAACATAGCATGCACGGATCAACAACAACAAGCTCGGCAAAATCGCTAAACATGTTAACAATCTGCCAGGAACATTTTATAGCAAAAGTAGAGCTCGATTGACTCAAGCTAGGGTGATCCATAATTGCAAACAAAGACATGGACGGATAGAGCACCACAATATTAACAAAACATCCTTACTGATCATCCTCAAAAGAGGCATGGATCACTAGGAAACAACATGAACATATGGCATAAAAACAAAAACAGGACAAGGACTTGGTGAGATTCTTAAGTCCCTGAAATCAGCATCATTGAGTAAGCTACTTTCCATGCTTGTGCTAGTCACCACAAAGATCACAAAAATACATGGCATACACCCCTGTAAAGATGGCATGGCATTCTACAAAACACATGTAGAGCTCAGGATCATAGCATGCACACATTAATCATGGTAAAAATGATAAAAGTGCATTTGCTGAAACAGATCTAAAATAATCCTCACATAGCCCTCTTCCAACAACATTTCAGGCATCAAGATGATCTCAAATGAAAATGATGCAATGAGATGCAATGATGCACTCATCGAGACGGACATTTTGATATGCTACAGGCACGAATCGGAGCCACGATCAGGAAGTTATGATGCGTTGAAAAGAGCAAAAATATTAGGGTTTGAGGGGAAAAGTCAAGCGGGGGATGGATCTGGATCCAGATCGGGGCGGCGCGCGTTTCGAGGTTCGTCGCCATTCCTGTTCACCGGAGAAAGATGGGGCGGCCGGAGTGGGAGGGAGCTCGCCGGAGGGGCTCGGCGCCGGCGATGGCGGCGCTCGGCAGGGAGGCGTGGAGGCGCGGGGCGGCGATGGAGGACGGTGGGCCGGCGCGGTGGTGCGGCGAGCCGTCGGGGTGGCATGGCGCGGAGGGCGGCCGGCGGGCGGCGGGAGGCGTGCCTCCGGCGAAGGAGAGCCGGGCATGGGCGGCGACGCTGAGATGGGCCCGATTTGGGTTCCGCGGGCCGGCGGCGGGGCTGAGGAGAGAGAGAGCGGCGGGTGATGAGGTGGCACAGCCGGATTCGTCGGTGGCGGCGGCTGGACATGTCCGGTGGTGCGAGGAGGAAGACGCTAGGGTTTCGTGCGCGAATTTTGACGGGGTGCACATATTTATAGGTAGAGGGAGCTAGGAGTGTCCAAATGAGGTGCGGTTTTTGGCCACGCGATCGTGATCGAACGACCGAGATGATGGAGGAGGTTTAGGTGGGTTTTGGGCCACTTTGGAGGGGTGTTGGGCTGCAACACACACGAGGCCTTTTCGGTCCCTCGATTAACCGTTGGAGTATCAAACGAAGTCCAAATGGTACGAAACTTGACAGGTGGTCTACCAGTAGTAAACCAAGGCCGCATGACAAGTCTCAGTCCAATACAAAAACGTTTAACACCCACACATGAAAAGAGGTAGAAAGGGACACCGGGTGACATAGGAGCGCCGGATTGCAAAACGAACAACGGGGAAAATGCTCGGATCCATGAGACGAACATGTATGCAAATGAAATGCACATGATGACATGATATGAAATGCATGACACGCAAGCAATGACAAGGCAACAGCAGCGAATAGCTGGAAGACACCTGGCACATTGGTCTCGGGGCATTACAATAGGACTAGCTATCCCCCTCTTATTCTGGCATTTTGTAGTTCAGTCCACAAATACTACCTATTTCATTTATACCAATGCATATGTAGTGTAGATCCTTGGTTGCGAGTACTTTGGATGAGTACTCACGGTTGCTTTGCTCCCTCTTTCCCCCCTTTCTATACCTGGCTGTCGCAACCACATGCTGGAGCCCAGGAGCTAGACGCCACCTTCGGTGACGCCTACTTCACCGAGGGTGCCTACTACTACGTGCAGGCCGCTGCCGCCGGCCAGGAGTAGTTTAGGAGGATTCCAGGCAGGAGGCTTGTGCCTCTTTCGATCTGTATCCCGGTTTGTGCTAGCCATCTTATGGCACCTTGTTTAACTTATGTCTGTACTCAGATATTGTTGCTTCCGCTGACTCATCTATGATCGAGCACTTGTATTCGAGCCCTCAAAGCCCCTGGCTTCTATTATGATGCTTGTATGACTTATTTATTGTTAGAGTTGTGCTGTGATATCTTCCTATGAGTCCATGATCTTGATCGTACACGTTTGCGTGTATGACTAGTGTACGATTGAATTGGGGGCGTCACAGTGGGACTTTGCATCTAGATCTCCACCAATGAGAACATATAATTGTGCCAACAATCTAAACTTTGGGATACATCTCCATGTATATGATTCCTTTCTCTTACTTGTTTACTTATTATAAGTTTCACTTTCACATTACACAACATAAATTGCATGCTAGGGTGTTTTAGGAGACTGAATCTTTACATTGTAAAACTTGACAAATTGCCTATTCAACCAACCCCCTCCAGACGCATAGACAAGGCTACACATCATTGTGAGCAGGACCGAATGGCCTATCGATGTTGACCCCAATCAAGGGTAAAAATAATTGCAAGCTTGCAACTTCGTGGCCACAACATTTCGACCGAGAGTCGACGCCAATCCTTGCTACATAAGGTGTGACCTAGTTTTCGGGTCCGGACCATAGGTCGGGCAAAAAGGGCGAGCATCCCGGCCCCCGGAGGGGAGGTCCCCAAATGCTAACAAGTTATACTAGTAACCACTATATAATTATAAATTATGATTGAAATATTATTAAATACATAAAAAAGAGCCTGAGTTTGTAGGAGCTCAATTTGAGGAAGTTTGGAGATCAGGAAAAACATATACACATAGCCATCCATGTGTTACATCATTTTTGGGTTAAAACCCTGGGCATTCTCGACTATTGCTGGGACCTCTGGGCCCCTGAAGTGAAAGTGCTCTCTAGACAACCCGGGTCCCCGGGCTCTCTAACCCTCGGTTCTTGGAGTGGTGTTATCACCTCGGGTGACCCTGGGTCCAAGTCCCTAGAGTCCCCTCTGAAGCAACAATCACTTTGGCCTTGGGGGTATAAATACCCACCCTTCTCCTTTCCCCAACCCAAATCCCTGACTTGAGCTTCTCCACCATTGCCAACTCTAAAATCTCGATTACTCTTCATCCCTCCACTCAAAACTCCACCAAACTTTGAGAATTGAAAGAGAACCACTCGATCTACACTTCCACCAAACCAAAGAGTGTGAACTTCGGGATACATTTGCATATCCGACTTGTTTGGTTTATCCTTTCATACTTTTAATTAAGTTTTCTTGCTAGCTAGCTTGATGTTCTTTAGTGTGTAAGCTTTCGTGCCATATAGTTTGTTCTCATCATAGTTTGCATATCTAGAGAACATACTTTATCCCTAAAATTGGAAGTTATGCTAAAAAATTGTAGTCTCCTATTCACCCCCGCCCCCTCCCTCTCTATTCGACCTCTCGATCCCTTTAGTGGGTCGTGGAGTCACGTGTATGGACAGTTGGGGAGGTGCTTTGGCATGATGCATGGTTAATGGCGCTACGATCTGAATGCAGCAAGAGTTGGTGCAAGGTGGTCGTCCCGTTGTTCCAACCCTTGAGAGTAGTTCGCTTGACGTGTAAGTAGAGGTGTTTTAATAAATTTCCTTTTTCTTAATGAACAGTCAAAGCTCTTGCTGGTTTCTTAAGTAAAAACTTCATATCCGCTAAAGTGTTCTCCATGACCAGGTATGTAACCAACGGCTTGTGACACTAGGACGTGCATAACCTACAATCCTAACCCTCACCCCTAACCTATTGCATATTCTCCCCAATTACACAACCTTCGTGTTTTTGCTAGCATCCATTGTTGGATCAAGCATCAATATAAACATCGTTCCCCTCCCAACTCCGATGAACACCCCCAAACTGCAACCCTACCCCTTCTAACTTATTGCCACTCCAGCAACATCTCTCACTTGGTTGCGCCTGTGGTCCAAACGACATAGACAAGCTCACCTCCCTTGGTTCCATCGCTATTTCCGCTCATGCATCACCGGCGGCTTCGCCTTGCAACCCTAACCATCCCAACAAGTTTGAAAAGCAGGGGAAGCACAAGGATCTCGAAGCAAATCCATTAATTCAACATACATATGGTGTGTTTGGTTTGAGCCCATGACAACTCTACCAAAAATTTGGCTTGCAAATATTTTGATCAATGATTTGATCGCCCGGGTTTTGGCAATGTTAGTATGAAAATAAATTAGAGTAAATTAGAGGGTATGTGCATACCAAAATATTGGCAACCATCCCAGCAAAAACTAAAATTTTGCCCACGGCCATGTCCAAAACATACAAAGTATATGATGTACTCACTCTGTAAACAAATATAAGATGTTTTAGGTCACTACTTTAGTTATCTGAAGGTCTTATATTAGTTTACAGAGGGAGTATTACAATAACTTTTTTGTCCTTAGGACAAAAAGAGCAATTACATAATGAACTATGTCTAGTGACAACTGTACTAGATTTGCCACCAGTACTGGTGCTCATGCCCTCTGGCTTGTCTCATTTAGATCCCGTCTCATGAGTATGATCATCGGTGCATCAAGGGCACCATCCTAGCCTAGCCCTAGAGAGCCCCTTAATTCTGGCAATCCTGCTGGCCATTACAGGCTACACTGCCTAAAAGTCTAGTGTAACCCAGGACTTTTGCACTGTCATAGCCGCATTAAGCTGCCATTAGCACCTACGGAATTGCATTGTTTACTCTCAGTGGGTCGCTCGAGGAGCCGATGGAGTTTCTTAGTTTCAACTGTGCAGATCATACTTTAGTATACTGATCTTTGTCCTGTTAAGAAAGATTCTCTCTCTCTGTCGTGGAGCTGCAGCACAACTGTTGCTGCTATCGCAACATTTTCTGACAAACTGGACCAAAGCATACACTTCTTAGCGAGCAATACAATGATACAATGGAGTACTAATTCAGATTCACCGAAAATGAAGGGGAAAGGAAGGATCTAACGGATTAGTCCTGTTTCTGTCATAATGTCAATTTGAGGCCATTATGGCATACACTAATAACAGTCATTAAATGTACTGCAATCTATCTTCTGCAAATGGAACAATCAAGACCCATGTAAGGAGGAAAAGGTTTACTGCTGAGGAGTCGAGAGCTCAGAATAGTCCACAGTTGGCAAACAGTACCACACCACACAAATGTAGACAGTAACACCAAAGACATTTACCCCACAGATGAGAAGAGAAACATTTACCCATTCCATTATACTTTCAAAGCATGATCTCCTTTGGCCCCTAATTTCTCTGGACCTTGCAAGCTGCAGGATAGTATGCAAAACAGCAGTCAAATTGCAGGCAGAACAGGCCTATTAATCCATTTTAAAAATGCTGCAGCCTCTCATCTCAAGTTGAGGTTGGCCGTTCCGTTCCAAGCTGCACAATGCATTCCGGCCAGTCCCCAACTCTGACCGCCCCCATGTTTCCTTCCAGTATTCAACTTTCCTCGCTCATGGCGTACTGGTCCAATCACCAGACCAATCCCTTTCAAAGACTATCACCAAAAGAGAAAGTTCTCCAGCCGCTGCGGCTGCCTTTATCTTGCCATGACCATCGCACACACCTCCTCCTCTCTCCCTCGTCTTCCTCGCTCCTCCTCTCCCCTCTCTCTCCTCCAAGACAGGCAGAGAGACAGACAGAGAGAGAGCCCATATCATATCCAGTACTGCCTGTGACACTTGTGCTGCTGCGACTCCTGTTGTTTGGTGCCCATCATCTGCATCAAGTACGGCCATCATAGGGGCCGGGGCCGGCATCTCACGCAGTGACCGACCCTGCTGCGGTCACTTCACGGGTTTCGTCTGCTGCTGTTACGTTACATCGCCATGGATTCTTGATGGGAGTGACATGGGAGTGAGTGCCAGCAGCCAGTTAAAATAGCCTTCTGTGTGACCGCATTCCTCGAAATAAGTCGATCCCGGCCTACAAGGGCTTCTCCACCGATCGGCCGGAGCTGCAGATTTGTTCGCCATCTTTTTGGGGTTTTCTCGATGAGTTCTTGGTTGGTATAAGTGGAGTGGTTTGTGATTCTCTTTTTCCTGCTTGGACGAGGGATTAGGTTCTTCCATTTCTTGTTGGATTCGTGTTGATCTCTGCGGGTGCCAGAGATGAGCGTGCCGCACCTGTTCCGGTGTCCGATCAGCCTGGACATCTTCACGGACCCGGTGACGCTGTGCACGGGGCAGACGTACGACCGCCAGTGCATCGAGCGGTGGCTCGCCGACGGCCACCGCACCTGCCCCGTCACAATGCAGGCCCTCGGCGACGGCGACACCACCGTGCTAGTGCCCAACCGCACCCTGCGCCACCTCATCGAGCGCTGGCTCTCCGCCGCCACCGACCACAGCCTCCCGGAGTCGGCGGATGACGATCCGTCGCTCGCGGCGCTCAAGCGGTGCCTCCAGTCCGACGCCACCTCCGCCGCCGCCAAGATCGGCGCGCTCAAGAAGGTCTTGGCGCTGGCGTCCGAGTCCGACGTCGGCCGCGCGTGCATGCTGCAGCTGGGGTTCCTGAGCGTGCTACTGCCGCTCGTCTTCCACGCCGCGCCGGCCGCGCCAGCGGAGCGCCACGCGGAGGCGGAGGAGCTCGCGCTGCAGTGCGCGCTCAGCCTCATGCCGTCGAACGCCGCTGCGCCGCAGCTCGACTGCCTCAACATGCTCAAGAAGGAGGAACACCTGGCGTCCTTCGTCCGGCTGCTGGGGCGAGGCAGCGGCCGGGCCAAGGCAGGCCTGTGCCGCCTCCTGGAGACCGTCGCCACGGCCGCGGCGACCCGGGACCTGGCGCTCGTCGTGGCCGCCTCGCCGCGCGTGTGGCAGGCGCTCCTGCCGCTCCTGCAGCAGCACGCCGGCCCGGCCCCCGACGCGCGCGCCTCGGAGGCCGCGGTGCGCGCGATCGCCGCGGTCTGCGCGGCCGAGCCGGCGCGTGGCAGCGCCATCCACCACGGCGCGGTCGGCGCGCTCTTCAGGCACCTGTCGTGGTGGGCGTACGTCAAGGGCGGCGGGGCCGTGTCCAGCGCGCTGGCGGCGGTGGAGGCGCTGGCGGAGACGGAGGCCGGGCGCAGGGCGGTGGCGCACGCGCCCGGCGCAACGCGCATTCTCGTGAGGCACGTGTTCATGATGTCGTCGAGCAACGACGGGAGCGAGCACGCGGCGGCGGCGCTGCTGGCCGTGTGCAGGGAGTCGCGGGCGGCGCGGAGCGAGGCGGTGGGCGCCGGGGTGGTGACGCAGCTGCTGCTGCTGCTCCAGAGCCAGTGCGGCGCCAGGGCTAAGGCCAAGGCGAGGGCGCTGCTGAAGCTGCTCAAATCCAGGTGAACCAGAGCTGAGTACTTACTCATTAGAGTTAGCGAGGATCTAGATGTTCTTGTAAGCTGTAAGTTTCTGCGTCAAGAATGTCTGCCAATGTCATGGTATTCAATTGCGTGCAACTTATGTAGTGGCAATTCTGTGAAGCTTCAAGCGTCAATTGAGAGACTAAATTGTCCGGATGTATTGTGGCGATTCTTTTGATTCCAACTGTTTTGCTACGGGAAACTGCGACGTAGGAGTTGCATTAACCTGGGAAAATTGTCAAACTAAGTTGTCTATCATGTATCTAGGTATAAATCTGGAATTACAAATTATGAAGCATCGTAGCGGGGATAGCTCAGTTGGGAGAGCGTCAGACTGAAGATCTGAAGGTCGCGTGTTCGATCCACGCTCACCGCATTCTATTCTTTTTGATTTAGTCTTCGAATTTCGAAATCGTTCAATATTGTTTCCAGATTTTGCTGTTGATTTCTGAGCTGCGAAAATGAAAAACCAAGCACAAAATGTACTCTATCTCCCGAGTTTTTTATCACATGAGCTACAAACTAAAGTTTTAACTCATTTTTTATTTTTATTTTATTTTATATTGGAACAAAGTCATCATCCGATTCCGAGAGGCAGAACTACATTCTCGTGCACAAACATGCTACTTCGAGAAGGATAATCACTATTTATCCAAATCGAAGATGCACACAAGCACGCAACGCACTCACACCCCGCCATTTCAGAATCTAGACTCATCGCAAACTAACCTGTAGCTGCATGGTTGGGGGATAGGTGGTATCTCAAGCCATCAGGGTTCAAGTTCTGGCGCTTGTATTATTCCTGAATTTATTTCATAATTGCCGACAATGTGCGTTCAGTGAGAGAAGATGTTCCTGTCGACTACGAGGCGTGTGTGGTGACTTTGTCAATCCTAAGATGATATGCCGGTTCAGTTTTTCAGAGGTGCTCGTAAAGGTAGGGTCTGCGTGTGTGTTCATAAGGATGAGTGTATGCGCGTATATATGATTGCCTGCGTCCATACTGTATTCTTAAAAGAAATTACACTCGTCACATTCATATTATTTTTAACCATATGGTTATTCGGAAATACCCAGTGGGTCTTGGGTCCCAATGGACCTGAATTGAAAAGAACAGAAAATTCAAAGGAAGTCAAAAATTCTGAAAACTTCTTGAAATCAAGCATGATAAGGTATTACACTAATGTGAAAAGGTTTGCGGAGGAATAATTTGACCTACTCCAGGGCCAAAAAAAATAAAATTGTGAATATAAAAGGTGTGGATAGTACCTTTTATATAGTGACGAGTTTTTTGCCCAAAATAACATGACAGTCATTCATTCTTGAAACTTTTTAGCATACTCTTGTAAGTTTCATGTCAAGTGACCTCAAATTCATCGCAAATAAGAAGTTTGAATGCAAATCATCCTTTTATTGCATCCATAGTGACCAAAATAGAGTTTTCCCCACACACATGAATGCACACAAACAAATTCGCATAAATCTATACCTTATATTTTCCCAGTCGCACTCACGCAAAATATCAAAGTCATAAAGTTTAGGTTTTTCGTCGCAAAATGTCGAGCAGAAAACATTAAAATCTTTCCGCTGGAAACACTTGTAAGTTTGTGAGTTTAATGACAAACAACTTTCAAGTTTGAGAATGGACATCAGCTTAATGCACCCAAAGTACTAACATTGCTTGCATGGTCACAAACGTCCTATTCTAGGAAAATCTAGATCTTCACTATTTGTTGAAGATGCACATGCACACGTGCTCAAATGCCACCTCAGAATGTAGACTTCTTTCATATTTGCTCTCTGTGTGTGTGGGGGTGTGGGGGGGGGGGGGGGGGGGGGGGGTAGAAACTTTACCTCTCGCAGAATTTTCTGTGGTGAAACCAAACTTTTATTATTGACTTCTATGCTTCGATCCACATAGGATTTCACATGCCACGACACCCTACACTCTTTTTTTCACACTCCTTTTTGTTTGAAATACTATAAAGCAAAGTGGCACTAGAGGTTTGTTTTATTATCAGGATTTCATAGGAGTTGTGAAGGATTGAAATCCTTAGGAATTTTACTACTAGTATATGTGGGTTGTTTGATTTCAGATGATTGAAATCTACAGAAAATTTTCCAAAGATTTATGTGCACTACATTTCAAAGGAAAATCTCCCTCCACTTGCAAAGTGTCCCTTGTTTTTCCTTTGCAGATAAACACACTTCACTACCAATTTAATCCCGTAGAATTCAAGTGGGAATGATGTTGCAATTGCCGTGTTTTTTCTAATCATGTGCTCTTTTATTTTTGAAATCATGTGAATCAAAGAGGCTGCAATACTAGCTAGCTAAAATTCTTGCATTCTTATTGTTTTAAACCATAGATTTTATCTTAAATATAATAATAAAAGGGCAGACCAGTGCTAGAAACTCACGTACTAGCTGGGTCTAAGGAAGGATCATACGAGGCAACCTTTGCCCTACACATGCACTGTACAATGCAATGAAGCCGTGTGAAACCAGGGAGCTCTTGGTGGGAAGTACTTCACCACTACGCCAAGCCTGTCTTTAAATAAGATAACAAAGAAAACAAAATTTGTAATTATCGGTGCACTAGCTTCAAGAAGAAGATGATCCGGCAAGAGGGATCTCCTTGCTGCTATGCAACGGGAGGGGCGACGGGCGGGGCTGCCGCGCGCGTACCACTGCTCCTCTCCGGCGAGGGTCGACGGGTAGGTGGCAGGTTTTGGGCCCTCGCGGACGCCGATGAGGACGCGGACGGAGATGCGGACGATGCTCCGCCATCGCCGGCGACACCGACTCCCTCCGACTACGTCAACGATTGGTTCAACGCGGGCTACACGAAGGAGGAGGTCGCTTCTTCCATTGGTGAGGTTTTGCCACCCCATGATCCGGCAAGGATCGGGTTGCGCACGGACGACAAAAGGGAGATGGTTCGCCGCCTAGTTCATCGCAGATTATCGTCGGCGGCGGTCAAGCCTTGGGAGGGTCCTCTACCAAAGGTTAGTTTGCCAAATCTTACTGTTTTTTATCTCGTTAGGCCAGAGTCGTGGATCTCTGTGATTCGTAAGAAGAAGGGGCGCCGGACGACGGCCAGATCATCGCCGGCGGCGCTGGCGTCTGTTTCGCCGATCGTTCCGGGTCTCGGGATCGCTGCGGATCGTCAGCGCCGTTTGAAAATCCTTGTTGGCCGTGAGGGGCTGACTGAGGCCGAAGTTGGGCTGTGTCCAGCCGGGCCGAGGTTAGCTGGGTATGAGGCCCAGACTAACCCGGTGCCGAACCAGCTCGGGCTGGGAACTGATCGGGACGTTGGTGTTGCGCGGATCGGGCCGGTCTCGCCTGGGTATGTGGCCCAGGGGGATACGGTTTTGATCGAGGCTCGGGGCGACGTTGCTTCGATAGTTTGCACGTCCTCTCGTTCTGCGCCGTCGGCTAGGGTTCAGAGACGCCGGAGTCCAAACTTGCGATCGGACGGGGCTGGACGAGCGCGTCGCATTCCTCCGCTTGGCCTGATGGCGGGCCGCGGAGGTGCGGTGCCGCCGGGCAAGAAGCCGGGGTCCGGCCGAGCGCAGGCTGCGCCGCCGGTGCTGGCCGTGGCGCCGTGCCAAGTTCTGCAACGTTGCCTGCGGGTAGCGGCCGAGGGGCGGGGCTGCCGGTCAACCAGGGGTCAGGCCGTGGGGTGCCTCCGCCGCAGGTGTTGCCTGCTGGCCGTGGTTCGGCGGTGGTGACGTCGGGCCGTGGTGGAGTCTCGGGTCCGAGACCGCCGGCCAATGTTACTGCGGGGCTAAGGCCTCCGGCGCCGGCGGCGACCAGGATGATTCCGGCGGGCCGTGGTGGCGAGATGCCACGGCCGACTGCGACTGGGCTTTTGAATGCACAACACCCGAAGCCGGCCCCTCCACCTCACGTCGTTGCGAAGCCACAACAGAACAAAGTCGGGCCGGTGCAGAAGCAGCAACCGTCGTCGCCTCCGGCTTCTGCCATGCCCAAGGGGCAGTGGGGTGATGATGGGTTCGATGCGTACGGGGCTGGTAAGCACCGTGGGTCCTCGTCGACGGGCGGTGGTCAGGGCCACGCTTGGCAGAGCGATGGCATGGCGGAGCGTCCCTTCATGGGGCCACCAGGAGGTTTCGTTGAGGAGCAGGTTCTGTTAGGACAAGCTATGGAGGTGGTATCCGCGCTTGCCTCGGCTGAGATTCTAGGATCGGAGCCCAGGTCAACTGGGATAGTAGAGGTAACTGGCATGTCTGACTCTGAGCGGGCGGCCAAGTGGGCGCGTAAGAAACAAAATATTTTGTGTTATAGATGTGGTGGAAAGGGTCACTTTATTGCTAAGTGTGTTGCTGAGCTTTGTGGCGCTTGTGGAAAATCAGCACACGACTCGGGGGATTGTCCGTTTTTGAGAGATCAGGCACCAGCACTCATGATGTATGGAGTGTATTGTGCTGAGCTTACTTTCTTTGAATCTCCAACGGAGATGGAGGTTCCTGACGAGACTTTGAGTTTAACGACTGGGTTAGTCAAAGTTGCCAGAGAAGATGTCTCGGAGGCACAGAATGTTCAGAGGCTCAAGGAGTTAGCTCCTGGGGATTTCCGGTGGGAGCTTGTTAGCATCAAGGACAAACTGTTTCGGGTTGAGTTTCTGTCAGTTGAGGATCTTCAGAGACTTCTGAGCTTCGAAATGTGCAAGGTGCCGGATACTGATGGTGTGCTTGAGTTTCACGAGTGGAAGAGGATTGAGCCTACGGGCAAGCCGCTGACTCAGGTTTGGTTGCGGTACTCTGGGGCCCCTTCCAAGCCGATGCAGGATGCTCGGGTCGTGGCCAGTTTGGGTATCATGGTGGGCAGACCAGAGCGAGTGGATATGGACTTCACCAGAGCCCACGGCATTGCCCGTATACTGGTTAGTGTGCTGAACATCGAGTATGTGCCTGAGGTGGTAAAGTGGGCATATTGAGGCCACATCTATAACCTTGTCATTGAGTTCGAGGATAAGAGTCTGTTCGCTAAGGTGGCCAGCGGGATGGATACTGATATGCACGAGGGTGATGATGGCTCGGCTCTTAAGGAGGCACCAGCAGCTGACAGTGGACGAGAGTTGTCCACTGCGTCGGGTGCTGACTCTCAGATGTCTGCGGATGGTACGGCACCACCTTCTACCGTGCCTACGACTTCTCTCAGATTCGGGTCTTTTGATCCGGCATCTGCGCCTCCGAGACTTTGGAGTGATTGTGTGGAGTCTGATGAGGTGTTTGAGCATACGCTGCCGGTGCTGGAGTCTGAGGAGTATGTGGTTCCTTTTTTGGGTGCGTTGCCGATTTCGATCAGGGATGAGGCGGAGGAGACTGCTCTCGCTGGCGGGGGTCCGGAGATGGTGATTTCGGATTCCTCCGCTGCGGTCGTGATCTCTCAGGTTCAGCAGGCGATGCCTTTGGATGAAGGGGGCGTGGGGCAGGAGGCCTCCGCGCTCTAATCGGGGCTTCCGGAGGACGGGTTCCTCACGGTGTTGCTTGACTCTTCGGGAGGGGGGCCGAGGCTGCCGGCCACGGCTCCTTCCTCCCCTTTTGCCGGGCCGGTTTCGCTGGCGCCGGCATTGCTTTCCGGAGAGGGCTCGGGGTAGGTGGCCTCGGGGCTCTCTCCTACGGGGGCGCCTAGGGAGGCCTGCTGGCCTTCAGCGCCGGTGACGCTGGCTGGTCGTTGGGCCGGGATGGATGGGGAGCTCGGGCAGGAGGCCCTGGTTCCACCTTCCCCCGGTTTGGAGTTCTCCTGTGCAGCTACTCGGGAGGAGGTGATTGCGTTCAGGGGTATTCCGGATCCGGTCTCTAAGGGGTGAGGGTTGAGTAACCGTCTCCAGGACCATCCGGAAGTGGACGACATTCAGCAGCGGTGCGCTATGAGGGCGGCCAAGCTTCGTGACATAGAGGTCACTACTGGTATGTCGGTCAATACCTCTAATTCTATTTTGCATTTTTCCAATGATGAGATTATCAATAATGCAAACCAGCTAGGAATTTTCACTAGGTAGTAATGATAGTGAAATCTCAACCTCGGTTAATGATATGCTGGATTTAGAGGCCGAACGGGCGCTTGAGATGATTCGTAACTTAGCTGCGGTCAAACCCATGAATGATTTAGATATCGACGCTTTAGGGGTCAGGGCGCTCGATAATCTTTGTGCGGATCTGGCTCAACCATCTCCTGAGCCTGAGGAGGAGGATGAGCGAGTAGACATTGTGGATTTGCATACCTCTGCGACTGGTTGTGAGGACCAGCTGGAGAGTTTCAATGCTCATAAACGCAAATGGAAGCGGAAGATTTACCCGGATTCCGCAATGCGGAGGAGTGCTCGGATACGGACGGCTAAAAAATTCCATGATGAGGTATGAAAGGAATCTTTTGGAATAATAGAGGTCTGAAAGACTTGGCTAAAAGAAGGTTTCTTGCTGAGGCTTCTATTGAGCATAAGTTGGACTTTATTGCTTTGTCGGAAATGGGTAGAGCCAAGTTCTCGCCACAATTTCTAAATACTCTTTCGGGGGGTATTGATTTCGATTGGCATTGTCTACCTCCGCGAGGAAGATCGGGTGGGATTTTACTCGAAGTTAGATGTGATTCGTTAGAAGTCCGAAGCATGGTCATGGAAGATTTTGCTGTTAAGTTTAGGGTGAGGTCGAAGGCAGATGGGTTTAACTGGGCTTTGGTAGCGGTATATGGTGCCGCTCAGCCCGAGCTCAAACCGGATTTCTTGGCTGATCTGGTTAGGATTTGTGGTTCCGAACAACTTCCTATCCTGGTGGGGGTGATTTTAATATCATCAGGAGGAGTGATGAGAAGAATAATGACAATTTTGACGGCCGATGGTCGTTCATGTTTAACACAATCATTGAAAGCCTAGACCTGCATGAGATAGAGCTTTCAGGCCGAAAGTTTACCTGGGCTAACGCCTTGCCAAATCCGACGTTTGAGAAGCTGGATCGAATCCTGGCTAGCGTCGAACGGGAGCAGAAATTCCCATTTGTTACGGTCCAGGCGCTTACTCGTGGTATTTCTGATCACACGCCTTTATTTCTTGACTCTGGGGAGGCCACCCACTTGGGAAATAAAAATGTTTTTTCTTTCGAGCTTGCTTGGTTTGAGAGAGAAGGTTTCTTGGATCTCGTAGCCAGAGAATGGGCTAAGGATGCAGGAGGTCGGTCTGCGCTCGAGCGCTGGCAGAATAAAATTAGGCATTTGAGAAGCTTCCTACGTGGGTGGGCTAAGCATCTCAGTGGAATTTATAAGGTTGAAAAGGAACAGCTCCTTGCGCTTATTCAGTCCCTTGATGTAAAGGCTGAAACCATGATCCTGCCAGACTCGGAGCTTCATGCCAAGCTTGATGCGGAGATGAGGCTGAAAGAGCTCCTTCGCGAGGAAGAACTAAAGTGGGCGCTTCGGACTAAGGTCAGTAGAGTCGTTCAGGGGGACGCGAACACTCAATTTTTTCACTTGATCGTCAATGGTAAGCATAGAAAGAAGAGGATCTTTCAGCTTGAACAAGACGAGGGAACGATTCTTGGTCAGGAAAACTTAAAGCAATATATTATTGAGTATTACAAGCAGCTGTTTGGGCCTCCAGAGGACAACTGTGTGTCGCTGGATGAGTCGAGGATTGAGGATGTGCCTCAACTTACGGCTGTTGAGAATGATATTTTAGTAGCTTCTTTCTCCGAGAAAGAGGTGTTTGAGGCAATTTCTCAGATGAAGAACAATAAGGCTCCTGGACCGGATGGTTTCCCGGCAGAGTTCTACAAGAAGTGTTGGCACATTATTAAAGGAGATCCCTTGCCATTGTTCAATGATTTATTCTCTGGCCAGCTTCACCTTTTTCAGCTGAATTTTGGAACGATAACCTTACTTCCCAAGAAGACTGAGGCAGTGCGGATTGAGCAAATTCGGCCTATCTGTCTTCTCAATGTTAGTTTCAAAAATTTTACCAAGGTCGGGACGAATAGGCTCACACAGATTGCGCATACTGTGGTGCAACCTACTCAGTCTGCTTTCATGCCGGACAGAAACATCCTCGAAGGGGTTGTGGTCTTGCATGAAACGATCCATGAAATTCACATGAAAAAACTTGATGGCGTGGTTTTCAAGGTGGATTTCGAGAAAGCGTACGACAAAGTCAAATGGCCTTTCCTCCAACAGGCACTACGCATGAAGGGTTTTGATAAAGTTTGGAGACGACAAGTCGAATCCTTCACGCAAAAAGGGAGTGTTGGAATTAAAGTGAATAACGATATAGGTCATTATTTCCAGACACATAAGGGCCTGAGACAAGGTGATCCAGTGTCTCATATTTTGTTCAACATTGTCGTTGACATGTTGGCAATCCTGATAGGTAGGGCAAAGGAGACCGGCCAGGTAGGTGGCTTGGTGCCTCATCTAGTTGATGGTGGTGTGTCCATCCTGCAGTATGCTGATGATACGATCATCTTTATGGAGCATGACTTGGCAAAAGCGAGAAATATGAAGCTGGTGTTGTGCCTGTTTGAGCAATTGACCAGTTTGAAGATTAACTTCCATAAAAGCGAGTTGTTCTGTTTTGGGAGAGCCAAAGAGGAACAAGATGCATATAAGCAATTGTTTGGTTGTGAATTGGGAGCACTTCCGTTCACTTACCTAGGTATCCCCATTCATCATCGTAAACTAACAAACAGCCAATGGAAGTGTATCGAGGATCGATTTGAGAAGAAACTGAGCTGCTGGAAGGGCAAACTCATGTCGTATGGAGGCCGGTTGATTCTTATTAATTCGGTGCTCACGAGTCTGCCTATGTTCCTTTTGTCCTTTTTTGAGGTACCAGTTGGAGTTAGGAAAAGGATGGACTTCTATCGGTCTCGTTCCTTCTGGCAGAGTGATGAACTTAAGAGAAAGTACCGTTTAGCCAAATGGGACGTCATCTGCCGACCGAAGGGCCAAGGGGGTCTTGGTGTTGAAAATCTTGAGGTCGAGAACAGATGTCTTCTCAGTAAGTGGCTATATAAGTTAGCTGCTGAGACTGAAGCTACTTGGGCACAGATTCTGCGTAACAAGTACCTCCACTCTAAGACTTTGTCGCAGGTGACAGTCAGACCGACTGATTCGCCTTTCTGGAAAGGGCTAATGAGAGTCAAAGCTACTTTCTTTAACAGAACAAAGTTTATTGTTGGGGATGGCAACAATACTCGCTTCTGAGAGGATACTTGGCTGGGGGAAGCGCCGTTGGCGCTTCAGTATCCTTCGCTATATCGTATCGTGCAGCTCGTGATGCTCTGGTTGCAACGAGTTTGCAGTCTACTCCCCTTAATATTTAGTTTAGGAGGGTGCTTGTTGGAGACCGATGGGAAGCCTGGCTTCATCTGGTGAGTAGACTGATGGAGGTTCAGCTTACGCATCAGCCTGATCAGTTGTGTTGGAAGCTTACTAGATCTGGGGAATTCACAGTCAAGTCGATGTATATTGATGTCATCAATTCTAGTGTGATTCCTACTTCCAGACATGTTTGGAAAGTTAAGGTTCTTCTGAAAATCAAAGTGTTTATGTGGTTTGTACATAAACAAGTCATCTTAACGAAAGATAATTTGGTTAAGCGAAACTGGACAGGATCTACTAGGTGTAGTTTCTGTGATCGGGATAAAAATATCAAGCACCTCTCCTTTGATTGCCCGTTGGCGAAGGTCTTATGGCGTTCGGTGCAAGTTGCCTTTAACATTACTCCTCCGAATTCGGTCAGGTTGTTATTTGGAACGTGGCTTGTTGGGATAGAGTCCGAAACAACTAGACAATTTCGCGTAGGAGTGTGTGCGTTGTTACGGGCAATCTGGAACTGCAGAAATGATTTGGCTTTTAACAAAACAACAACTATTCATTTTTTGCAGGTTTTATTCCGGGCTACTGCGCTAATCCGTATGTGGTCCTTACTCACTCCGACGGAGGCCATAGAGCGTTTGGTTACTGGATCTCTCCGGTGGGAGATGATAGCGCGGATATTTTCAACCGGTTTGCATGGCGGTCATGTAATAGGATAGGCGACTAGTTTACCTATCTATCTTATGCCAGCCGGTTGTGGCTTTTGGGCCTTATTTGCTTTTGTTGCTCTTTGTGAGCCAATTTCTCTTTTTGGAGCAGACTGCAAGACTCTGTTGAACTTATTTATTTATTTATTAATGTGGCCGTATGCATCTTTTTGATGTAGAGGCCGGGGAGTCTCCCCTTTTCAAAAAAAAGCTTCTAAAAAAATATGTCAAGGCAAATTTGCAGGGTGTTTTTGGTTCACGGAATTCTACAAACATAAGAATATCATGACATGTTGGATCCTAGAGGAATTGAAAGCGTATGGATGTGCAACAAAAGTTGTGTGGTTGCATCAAATGAAAAATGCAAGAAACTTTGGTCAAGGATTATGTGTGTGCCATAACTGTCAAGAAAGAAACAACTGTCCTCCGGTTTTTTCTTTGCAACTTTATGTCATTGGCTTTCGACTTGAATGCAAACACCAGCTCGATGCATCCAAAAAACCATGTTTCGGTTACAGGAAAGATGCACCCACACCATTTCAGAATATATACATTCACTTTTTCTCCAATGTTGTACCATGAACATTAGCCAGCTAAATTTCCAATATCTGACACGAAAGTCGCTCGATCCCTCCTAACAACAACTGTGAGCTTGCGCAAACTGGTGAATTTACAACCCTATTGCTATAAGGGTTTGTATTGATTTACATCATGATATAACGGCCTATTATATATACAGATCTTCATGATACATCCTCTTTCCTCGAGAACCCTTCTCGACTGTACAGTAAATCAGACGGGTGTCGCAACACAAAGCTACAAGAGGCTGCAGACAGAACAACTCTGAGCATCTACCATGTTATGGGTGCATTTTTCATGCTGAAGCTCCACAAATGACGCTTAGAACCTTTTTGGAGAACCGTAAGGACTTTGGAGTTTCAAGGAGCCGTCCTGCCAGGGATCCGGCATTCGTCGTGCCTGATTCAGTGCGTAGCTTGATGAATTGTAAGCCGCGGCACCAGACGAGAGCATTGGGTGGGGCGGAGACGGCAAGCAGCTCCAGTTGGACTGCTTAAATTGCCTCAGTGGGCTTGAGCAGGGGGACACCGGTAGAGACATGTTTGTTCGCACAGGAATAGGGCTGCTAAAGCACATATATATTTTGTTAACAAAAATACGATGTTACGAGAAGGGTGAAAATGAGGATGGAAGCGAAGTATTTAAGTACCTCGAGGTACGGGGTGAAGGGACAGTTGTAGAAAATCCGGTAAAATCTCGCGCACTCACACCTATATCCCTTAGGGGAGTAATACTTATTCGTGATGGCAACTCTCTGTTAGACTGCAACGAGAGGGCAGCATAAGGAGTGTGAGCTTTCAGAGAACAGATAGCATAAATGGAGCAAACAATGATGCCTTTTTCCTTGAATAACAACAATCATGCAATGAACTTTACAAAAAAGAAGTCACAGATTACTCATGAACTCGTTTAGAGCAGACATAATAGGATCTTTTATGAAATTAAGCCAAACCGCCCCCCCCCCCCCCCCCCCCCCACACACACACAAAGTTGATCTGGTGTGCATACAATGACCAAAAAAACCAGAATAGTGCTTCTAGCTATTTCTTAAATTGGTCCAGACTGAGTCCAAGTAAATTCAATAGTTCATGCAAATGTCAAGCACTAGAAGGGGAGCCTTGGCGCAGTGGTAAAGCTGCTGCCTTGTGACCATGAGGTCATGGGTTCAAGTCCTGGAAACAGCCTCTTACAGAAATGTAGGGAAAGGCTGCGTACTATAGACCCAAAGTGGTCGGACCCTTCCCTGGACCCTGGGCAAGCGGGAGCTACATGCACCAGGTTGCCCTTTTTTATGCAAATGTCAAGCACTCGTGTCAGCGAGCCACTATAATAAGTGACCCTCTTTGGCTTTTTTTCACAGTACCTTCTACTACCAACAAAATAGTACTCCCTCCGTCCCGAATTATTTGTCTATGATTTGTCTAGATAGAGATGTATCTAGACAAGTTTTAGTGTTAGATACATCCGTATCTAGACAAACCTAAGACAAGTAATTTGGGACGGTGGTAATAGTATAATAAGACTCATCAAACTATTGATTTTATTGGACACTTTCTACTTTAAACATCGGACTGTTTTATTTTTTACATGAAAGGATCAAGGGCATAAGGTTTGATGTGCTGATAAAGGTCCACCCCGCCCAGTCACACGATCGGTATCAAAACTTCTGCATGAGTTCGCCGCCGGCTGCCGGCGTGCTTGCACGAGTCAGCTCTTCCCCTGCAGGCGGCAGCCGTCGTTGCCGCGGAGACCCGCCTTCCATTGTTCATCCATCCAACCAGAATACGACCTAGGTCTATAGAGTTACCGCACAATGGTCTAGCATTTTTCATTCTTGGAATTACCGTATGAGCCACGCAATTTGTTGAACTCTTCCAGTTTTGGCCCTGAAATCAGCACTACCATCCTCCACTAAGGTTTTACGCACTAGTATAAACTAATATGACCATTGTTATGACCGGCAGTGTTATGACCGGCATATTAGGTGGGCTGTGGCCCAAGCTATCTTACCGTTATTAGGGGTTTAGCCCAATTATCTTATCGGTATTAGGGTCGCTTGCTTAGGAGTCAAGTAAACCTCTCTATATAAGGAGAGGAGATGTATCAATCTAATCAAGCAAGAAGCAATCAGTATTTGCTCGGCTTCCCTTAGGAAGCCGGGAGACCTAACCCTAGCCGCCTCTTGCGCCGCCGCCGCCTCTTCTCCACCACGCAAGGACGGCGCCCAGCCGCCAGCCGCCGCGCCCTCGACCTCGTCTTCCTCCATCTTTCCCCTACAATCTCCGCCATAGAACCGGCAGAACCCTACCTCCTAACACCTTGGTATCAGGTAGCTCAGTTCCGATCATGTCTTCGCCGCCGCCCATCCCGTCGCTTCCACTGCTGACCGTCACCACCGCGTCGCTGGCCTTCTCCACCGCGCCGCTGCCCTTCCCGTCCGCGCCGCTGGTCGCATCCTCCGGCGCCGCCACCACCCAGATGACGGTGCCCTCCACCGCACCACCGGCTGCTGTCTACTCCCCGACGGAGACCACCGGGGTCCTCAACGATCTCGTCACCGCCGTCCAGGGGATACGGCTATACCTAGCCGGCCCCTACGTGCCGCCGGCCGCCGCGACCGGGCCAGCCGCCCTGCCGTGGTATTCGGCACCTGCGGCGCCGATCGGGCCTCTACACCACCTACACCACCACTGGCCGCTTCAGCCGCCGCCCGCCGCCGCGCCCCAATGGTCGCAGTGGCCGACGCCGGCCCTCGCCGCGTCACCCACGCCACCCGGGTCCACGCTGCCACCGCCCTGGCAGCCGCCGCACCTCAGGGCCACCGCGACGTTGGTCGGGCCGCTGCAGCCCTCGCTACAGCTACAGCCAGCCCCCGCCACCGCTCCGATCTGGCCACAATGGCCGGCCGCGACCATCGTCGCGCCCGCCGCCTCCGCCGTTTCCAGGCAATAGCAGCTGTCGGCGCCTCTGCCGCCCAGCACCGGGCTGACTACAACCACGCCGGCGGGCGTGCCGATTCAGCAAGTGCGGTTCCCGCCCTCGCCGTCCCAGCTTCCGGCCTGGTTGGCCAGGATGTCACCGCCGCCAGTCTACACCATGGCCGCGGACCAGCCGGCGCCCCCCTGTCGTACGACGGGCCCTCCGGCTCCGCGGGTTTCCACGCTGGCTTCGACGGGCCACCGCTTTCCTGCGGTCCACCTGTGCACACCGAACCAACGCCATCCTCTTCGCTGCTCCGTACCGCCGAGCCGTACACTCACGGCCGTCATGCTCAGACACCGTCGCGCTTCGCCAAGCTCGCCTTCGCCACCTACGACGGCGCTGAGGACCCCCTCAACTGGCTCAACCAGTGCGAGCAGTTCTTCCGGGGGCGACGGACGCTCGCGTCGGACCGCACCTGGCTCGCCTCTTATCACCTCCGCAGCGTCGCACAGACGTGGTACTACGCCCTCGAGCAGGACGAGGGCGGCATGCCCCCATGGGAGCGTTTTCGCGAGTTCTGCCTCCTTCGATTCGGACTACCGATACATGGGAGCCGGCTGGCGGAGTTGGGCCGCCTTCCCTTCACCTCTACGGTGCAGGACTACACCGATCGCTTTCAGGCCCTGGCGTGCCACGCGTCCGGCGTGACGGCTCACCAGCGGGCCGAACTCTTCGTCGGCGGTCTGCCAAATCATATCCGCGTGGACGTCAAGCTGCAGGGACCCCAGGACCTCCAGACGGCCATGTACTACGCCCGCGCGTTCGAGCGCCGCACGGTGGCCATTCAGCAGGCATCACCGTCCCGGGCCGCTGGGCCGCCACCCTGGCCGGATGTTCCCGCGCAAGGTCGGCCTGCTCAGGCTTCCGCATCACCCCTTGCCACGACCGTGGCGCGCCCGTTCCGCCGGCTCACCTCAGCCAAGCTACTCGAGCGTCGCCACCAAGGGTTGTGCTTCAACTGCGTCGAGACCTACATGCCCGGCCACGTCTGCCCCCGACTCTTCTACCTGGAGGCTGCAGACTACATTGAGGAGGACGCCGTCGCTGCAGGGCTCGGCAACCTGGCCGCCCCAGCTGTCGCGGAGGTGTTTGACGCTGGTTGATCACCTCGAGGAGTTCAGCAAGTGCTTCCCCGCCTTACAGCTCGAGGACGAGTTGTTTGTGCAGGCGGGGAGAAGTGTTATGACCGGCATATTAGGTGGGCTGTCGGCCTGTGGCCCAAGTTATCTTATCGTTATTAGGGGCTTAGCCCAATTATCTTATCGGTATTAGGGTCGTTTGCTTAGGAGTCAAGTAAACCTCTCTATATAAGGAGAGGAGATGTATCAATCCAATCAAGCAAGAAGCAATCAGTATTTGCTCGGCTTCCCCTTCCCTTAGGGAGCCGGGAGACCTAACCCTAGCCGCGTCTTGCGCCGCCGCCGCCTCTTCTCCACCACGCAAGGACGGCGCCCAGCCGCCGGCCGCCGCGCCCTCGACCTCGTCTTCCTCCATCTTTCCCCTACAATCTCCGCCATAGAACCGGCAGAACCCTAGCTCCTAACACCATTAGATTCCTTAAAATGGACAACTCACATCGATTTGAGGTACCGTATAAGTCCTCTATATCTTCTTATTGGGAAAAAGGCCAGAGAACAAACACATACTTAAGAAATGAGTTTATGGACTAACTGTACCATTGTATGCTTCACATCTGCTGGAGCAGAAAATGCATTTCTCAATGCACTGTCTTTTGCTGCTCTTACTGCTGGATGGTCCTGAACAAAAGGATGGTCCATCAACTGACTTGCGGTGGCGCGAGATGCTGGGTTACGTTTTAAGCACAGTTTCAAGAAACTTCTCCCATCCTCAGAAAAAATATCTGGGATTTCAGGTGTATCTTTACTGTTTGCAATCTTAAATATTGCAGCTACCTACAAGGCCAGATTGGAGAAGATTGAGTCAGCCTGAATTTGTCACGGCTACATTGAAACAGAAATACAGTTGCAACTTAGAAGCATACCCCTTCATACTGGTGCCAAGGAGGTCTTGCCGTTGCCATCTCAATAATTGTACATCCCAAACTCCAAATGTCAACAGCTAGATTGTAACCTTTACTGTTCATAATAACCTGCATGTTTTCGATATTGAGTAGAGCTTTACTGACAAGGGTACAATTAGAAATGAAGAATACGGTTTGAAGGTTTAGTGTAAAGAAAGGAGGCAGCTCACCTCAGGAGCCATCCAGTAAGGACTTCCTTTGAAAGAGCGTATTTCAGCAAAAGATGATATCTGCTTGAACACAACAAATGAGATAAACGGGCTTGGAGGGGGAGAAGAAGATACAGTGTAGAATATGTGTTTTCGTTGTATATGCATGTTTGGGCCAAGGCTCATATGGTAGTATTAACAAAGACCACAACTATCTCTTTAAAGGACGCGAATATCTGGCAAACGTTCGCTGGGAGAGAAATTGCCAGCGAACGCCAAAGTTGCCATGCCAACACACCTAAAAAACGTCATGCGTTTGTTACGGACTTGCCATGTACGGAAGGAAAAATTGCCAGCAAATGCAGTGTAACTTTTTTTTTAAAATGTCACTCTTTATTTTGATCAAGCGGCTGTAAGGACATTCGCTCGGAGCTCCTTCCCGGCAAAAATTCGCCCATTAGTATTTCTGCTCTTTAAAAATAGAATACCTAGGATTGCTATCTTACAGATGAGACTTTTTTTTAACATAGTGCTACACACAGAGAATGGACGTAGGGAAGGGAGCAGAAAGGGAAAACTGCATACATGCTTAGCCATGCCAAAGTCGGCAAGTTTAACATCACCATTAGGGCCAACAAGTATGTTTGCTCCTTTAATATCTCTGCCAAGAAAAATTAGTATCAATCAATTATTCTATTGTACTACCTATGTAATGTGTAGAAGTTATACAAGCTGTATACTACCTGTGGACAGTGTTCTTCGCATGCAAATACGCAAGACCAGCGAGAATTTGACCAGTATAACTGCGAATGACAGGTTCCTTAAAAGGGCCATACTCCCTAAGTAACTTATGAATTGAGCCCCCAGAAACAAACTCAAGATAAATTGAAAGGGTCTCATCAGTCTGTAAGAGAAGGTACCCGGTTAGAAAGTCTAAACACAGCCAATTACTTGGCAATGTACTTCCAATAAAAGCTGATAACCACTAAAGAGCAAAATCATATAAATTCCTTTCATGATAGAAGAGTACAGGAAGAAAAATGGAGTAAAACATATGCAAGCCAGGTGAGAGGAAAAGCAACAAAATACTTAAGTCAAACAGAAGCATGTCCAAAGAGGTGGATGGGAGTCGAACAATCCAGGTAAAGCAATTAGCGTGCCTACATAAATTACAATTCATGTTTTTGAAGAACTCCATATTACCTTGAACTTTGATGGTGTGTCTAATTTTGCCTCAAGAACTACAAAACCAGCTATCACACCAACCCCTGATATTCTAAAACCAGTGCGTTTAACCCCTTAGGATTTGGTGGCAGTTTTGCCAACATTAAAGAAGTAGGCTGGAGAATCTGTATTATGAGTGAATATTGCAGGTTTTCTCCTCCCATACATGCTTATACTTGTACATGTAGATATGCAACGAATTTATATCATTGGTTCCATAGCCTCCCAAACTACTGAATAAATTCCACAAACTTCACGATATGTTCTCATATTTTTGTGTATATATGTGCAACATTTCCACAATATGTGTTATGAAACAAGCCATCATTTTGTGAGCAATGCCAGTAGCAACAGAAAGAACCTTTCATTATGGATAAAATTCATCATTTGTGAACTTTAGTAAACTGAATTTCCCACCGACTTCTTTACCTCTATGTGCATGAGACCTTAATGCCCACATCATTAATTTTCTTTGAACTTTATAAACTTGGCATTATTTTCTCTCACGAGCCCATCCCATCAAAAATTTGGATGGATCCAAAGAGCAAATAATTATTCGAATATGACTGCACACAGACAGAGCAGGCGGTTTATCAAATAGAACTTACCATATCACTATCATAGTATTGCACAACGTTCGGGTGCGATGCTTTCTTAAGCATGTCTATTTCCTGTTAATACAGAAAGAATAACATGTTGTTCAGTCAATTAAACAGGTAAGGAAAATACCATTGCGGTGCGTAGAAAGACAAGTAACTGAATAAGATAATCAACCTGATTCAGTTGCTTGAGTCGTTCTTTCGAATGTGGATCATCTGAAATTACTTGTACTTCCTTAATCGCGCAAAACTGCCCATTTTCACTGCATAATTGGTAGTGAGATAAGAGTTCTTGTACAGACTGCCTTCCCAAACATTTAGGCAACACTCCAAGACATTCAATCAATATAAACAATTTGACATCAGAAAATTCGAGCGAAACAACAGTGTGCTAAGTTCATATACATTAGGCATGATCCCTTGAGAGCTAGATGCTACATAATCTCATATGTCAACTTATAAAGGCATCTACTGGAATATTGAACAATTTAGCACATCCCATGCTTTTCTATAGGTTTTGTAGCATATAATAAGACATCAATGCATTTAGTTCCATATGATAATCAAATCGCAAATGATACGAACACATGAAAAAACCATGATACCTGTTAAATCCAAGGTAAACCTGGCCAAATGTTCCACTCCCTAATAGTTTCCCCTTTTTCCACCGTGATTGGGACTGTGAGCAAGCAGTAGGAGATGTAGGAAGAGGCGAGCAAGCAGTGGGAGATGGAGGAAGAGGTGAACAAGCAGTGGGAGATGGAGGTAGAGGTGAGCAAGCACCGGGAGCTGGAGGAAGAGGCAAGGGATGAGGCGGGCTTCTCAAACCCTCACTCATTTTCAATGGTGACCTGGGGCTAAACCCGAATTCTTTTGAATGTACATTATTCACAGCAAAGGCATGGGCTTTTCGGCCAGGGGATGGGCTTCTCGTTCTTGGACCAAATATATCTTCAGTCAACATTCTTCCACGTGAACAACTGGCTTCGCTAGTTGAAGGATCATCGTTATTATGCACATGAAGAGCCCTCATGTTAGAAACAGGCGCCTCAAAGGACTTGTGATGCTCCCGTGGCATACTACATGACATGAAGCGTTTGTCTTCATTTAAGATCATAGCTGTGTCAGATGGCATGTCTCTCCCCTTGGCAAAAGCAATTGGATCCATAGACCTGGAGATTATGCCAAGCAAAAAAGAACCATCAACAGACGTATAAGCATTATTTTGAAATGAACATATCAATACCAAACAAAGAACGCACTAATTGAAGTAACCAAATCAGAACATATGACCTTGGAACTAGAATAGAAGCATATTGAGTGCAGAACTCAAAGAATATTTACTCATAATCATCAAAATTTTTGCAAGAATAAACAATTAGTTAGCAGAAGGAGAGAAAAAAAATCTGCATTCCGACTAAAACGTAAAGTTGTTCAGCCTTTTTTGGGAATATTTCTTCAATCACAAATCATAAAACGCCTTGGCATCCGTGGTCACCCCGCCTATGACTAGGTACATATTTTACCCAAAAACAAATGAAGTGGCTTACGATTGTAGAAGTGCAACGACCACGGAAGAGGTCAACAGGCGAAGTTGGTGCGAAGTCACACTGTTGGCTCCGAGTCTCTAACTCTGCATTTTGACTCCAATTCCTTTAAAAAAAGTTGCTAAGCCCACTAATCATTCACACTAAACCTAACGCCTCTACCTTTCGAGCAAGCCCCAATTCCCCCAAATTCGATCACAGTGTCACCCCCAAATTCAGCTTCAACTTCACCCCAGACGTGAAAATTGAACTGGTGAGCAGGGCAGCAGACTCCAGCCTGCAGCAAATTCGCAGGTAGGCCATAACCATCGGGCGATCAGCCGCATACCTAGACGCTTGGTGATCCGGCGCGTCATCCGGCGAAGAGCACACGCTGGAGCCCGAGGCCGACGAGCAGCCCGCCACATCCGTGGCCTCCTCGCATAGCGGCTCCGGGCTAATCACGGGCACCGGGAGCTTGTACTGGAACTCGGCGCCGCCCCGGCCATGGCGCGCGGCCGGCGAGTCGAGGCTGCGGGCCTTCTCCCGCGCCCGGGGGGTCGGGGACGGGGACGGGTAGTCGAGGTCGACGGACTTGCGCGAGGGGGAGGAGGCGGCGGAGGAGACGGCCGCGGCGCCGGGCTTGGGCTTGGACCTGGACCTCAATTTGCCGCGAAACCAGCCTGGCACGGGCATCGCGGAAGGTGGGGCCCCGTCGGCGCCGGACGCGCCCCCGAGCTGCAGGGGTGGGCAGAGGGGAGCGGAGGAGGGAGGCGCGAGCGAGCGAGCGGGCGAGGAAGGCGCGGGGTAGGAGCCGACGCGACGACGACGCTTTTTAGGCGAGGGGGAGGAGGAGAAAGAAGAGTGGTGGAGTAGACAAAAGCGGGGGAGATATTTTTTCGGAGAGAAAAAGAAAAGGAATGGAAATGGCGGTATGCGTGGGAAGTTACTGCCTGCGAGTGGGTGGCAGGCAGCTGCCGCGACGGCGACGCCGCGGGCCCACGTGCGGCTGATGGCTCGTCTCGCTGCCGCGTGGGTCCCGGCTCGTTCAGCCGGTGCTTTGGTCCGCGCTGTCAGTGGGCGAGTGGTGCTGATGCGATGCCGGGGGAGGTTTCGTTTCTCGGATGGGTTGCCCGCGGCGGCTTGCGATGGTGTCGGGCGGCTGCATGTGGGGCCAGGGTGCGTGATCGTGAGCGCGCGCGCGTACTAAACCCGGGCATGGGCAGCCCGGCCCGACGACCCGGCCCGAAAAACCCGGGCCGGGCCGGGCCGGGCTTGACGTTCGGGCCGGGCTCGGGCCTAGTTTTGCAGTCCGGAAGATAGTTCGGGCCGGGCTCGGGCTTCATTTTTTATGTATTTCGGGCCGGGCTTGCACGTGCGTACACTAAAAAACAGCGTTCGGGCCGGGCTTTCGGGCTTCGGGCTTGACTTCGGGCCTTGGCTCGGGCTTAAAAACAGGAAGTATTTCGGGCTTCGGGCCGGGCTCGGGCTTGGGAAATGAAGGTCGGGCTTTTATAAGCCCGGCCCGACGTTTGCCCGGGTTTACGTGCGTCTCCTTTTCCTGGCTCCCGTGTGGAATCTTCGTGGATGGATGGATGGTGGTGCGGCGGTGTGGAGTTTTGGCGCTCGCCGGAAGTTCGGTGGGGCACGGGAAAGGTGACGGTGGGTAGGGGACGCGCTGACATGTCACCCAACACCCAACCGCAAGTTAACTCCTATTCCCTCCGTTTCTCTGTAAATAATTTAGTCTTTTGTAGTGATTTCATGCCGAAGCACGGTGTAAAATACGTCTATATACATCCGTATGTGATATAAAGACTTATATTTAGAAATGGAGGAGTACAAACACACGGTGTATCAAAGTGTGGCTTAGATAGTTCAAGTTTTAGACTTGGCATGGGTGGTTGCATTTTGCTGAATTTATTTTAAGTTTTTTGACGATGCACATTCTAGACATTTCCGTCAACTACGAAGGTATTTATGGAGACTTCGTCAATCTCAAGATGACGTGCCAGCTCGGTATCTCGGAGGTGTGCATAGAAATAGGGTGTGCACGCGTGCATTTATAATGATGAGTGTATGTGTGCATGTACTCACAATCAAAAGAAATTGTTGATTTCTCAAATTTTTAAAATACCACAAGCAAGGATATAGTTCATTTTCCCTCTCTGCTCTACCAAGAGTTTTCCCCACACCCGCGTCGCTCCTAGCGGCGGCTCGGGAGGAACCTAGCCGCAGCCGCAGCCGCCGCCTTCCTCGCCGTAGCCGGAGGACGCCGGCGGGCTAAGCTCGACCGGCCGATGGCAGCGGCGGGGCGCTTCCTCGCCCTGCGATGTGCTCCCACGATAGGGGAGGCTTGGTCCTTCCACGGCCTCTGCTCGTCGTGGCGTTGCCGGCGCCGGCGAGTCTTCTTCGCGTCGCGTGGTGGTTCTCCTCCTGCAGGTCTTGGCAGGGTGGCGCCCCCCTTTTCCTCATGTGCGAGCTCCTGCAGGTGCTCGTCGTCGGATGTGGCGGCTCGCGCGAATCTGGCCCAACTTCGGCCGGTTCTGGCCCCGTTAGGAGGCTGCCCTGACTGGGGGCCCTGGTCTTCAGCTTGGATGCGGTGAGGGGCGGCGTTTTGCACGGATTCGGCCCGACGCTCGTTCTGGAGTGTCGAGATGGAGTGCAAGTGCTCCGGCTTGGCTCTCGGTGATGTGCTTCAGTCGCGCGGTGGAGATCTGCGGTTTTCGGGGCGGCGGCCCCGGATTTGGTGGTGGCGGCTTTGGCCAGGGGGCGGTGAGTGTTTGGTCGTGGCGGGTTGAGGGATCCCGTGGCCAGATCGGAGTCGGACGGTAGGCGGACCCGGGTTCTGGCAGCGTTGCGGCTGCTGGCCTGGTGGTCGCGCAGGACGGCCTTAGTTGGGGCGGGCACTAGAGGGAGGTGCTCTGCGAGGTTTGGTGGGCAGGGTTCGTGGCCGGCCGGTTCGGGCAGTTGGTGGTCGAGCTTCACCGGGAGAAATCCTATCTCCAGCTTTGCTGGATATGGCGACGGCGACGCCCGCGGGCGTCGTGCTCTTTCTTGAAAGCGTCGCTGATGTGTGTTGTTCCTCCCCTCCTCCCCATGGCCATAGCTCTAGAGGGAAACCTCAGATCTGCAAGATTGGGCGATGAAGGCGTCGTCACGTCTTCTACCTCCTTGGGGACATCGTCTCGGAGCTGGCTACAACTAGAGACCAGTGGATGGCGGCATCTTCGCCGCGTGGTTTGCTGATGTGGACGTTTCGGGGGCGCTGATTTCTGTTTGGTAACGACAATGGCGTCGAGAGAAGCATGGGTTGCGGTTCGGGCTTCGGTAGTCGGGTCTTCCTGGCGTGTCCGAGGTGCTCTTTCGTGAGTTGCTTGGTTGTTTTGAAGTGGAGTTGCGGTGGAGCGAGTCCAGGCGGCGACGATGACAGACGTTCTGTGGTCGTTTGCAGCGGGCACGGTCGGCGCAAGGCCTGCATATTTCCCAGGTGATGCTCGTCGTCGAAGTCGGAGCTGTCAATTGTTTGTGCGTGTGGTCATTTGTTGGCATGTGCCGTCGTGTTTTCTGTTGCATGTCGGTGGTCAGGTTGGCCGGTAGTGCCCATGTGTTTATGGGTTGGATGTATCGGTTTTAGCCCGTTTTTTTTGTCAATGAACCGGACAATTCTCACTTCTTCTTAATCAATGAAAATAGCAAGTATTTTGCCTTGTTTAAAAAAAACAAGCAAGGATATAGACCACTATAAATGCTCTGAGCAAGAAAAAGGTGGGATGATCTAGTCCGTTAATGACGCATGTGGTCACGGGTCCTATATATGCACGGCTATCATGTGTTTTTAACCTTCATCCTTGGAATCTAATCTTCGAGTAGGAATTCACGTGCCACACACTGATTAACTTGGACCGGAAAACTGAAGATTGAATGGCTACCGTTTTGAGTCATGTGCATTTCGTTGGAGCTTAAAACAAGAAGATTACAAATGATTTTATATAGGGCTTCCTTTGGTATACAGGAATTTTATAATAATTTATGAACTTTGTAAAAAAATATGATAACCCTTTAGTTTGTAGGAATATAATGATATTTCTGTGCAAGATAGGACTTAATTCTTTGTATTTTATGAGGACAGAGTTTTGAATGAAAAAAAATGTACGGTTCCTCTTAATGATATTCTTCATATAACATACAAGTTTAAGTCTTTCAATCTAACTAGTAATAATGTACGTGCAATGTACGTATTAGGTAGGATATTAGTGGCACGTTATAAGGTAAGGTATATTTGTGGCACATTAATATTTGGTAAGATATTAATTGCTTTCTTCACGGAAATGGTAAGATATTAATTACATAGCAGATTTCATGGGATAGTGTTGAGTCTAAACATATTTATAACCATTCGCAGTAATGGGTAATACGAGTGTTAAACGTGTTTGGTGCTCAATATTGGAGCGATTTGAACCGCTAGATCAAATGATTTGACGGTAGAGATGGTTTGGATCTGTCCCTTTGGATCTTTTTATATTGGTATATAGATAAGGGCATTTCTAAGGCGGACCCTCAAACCTTTCGCAAGCGTCCGGACACAGTTTGCCATCAAATATCGGTCCGTCAAACGGTCCAGACGTACTTTTTTCTAACAAACCCGAGACAAACGTGAGGGCTTTACATGAGTCTGGACATGTGTCTGACAAATCAAAAACCACCACATACCTCTCCTCCCTGTCCAGATGGCAGAAGGTCGCGCTGCTATTTAGCTGATGCATGTTGCTTTGGCGAAAAGTGATCGGATAGCATGTTGTTTGGCGGAAGGTTATAGAATGCATATATGTTGTTCGGCGGAAGGTTTAGCATGTAGTTTTTTTAGAACGGTTTAGCATGTACTTCCTACGTTCTTAAATATTTATTTTTCTAAGAATTTCAATAAGTGGTTACATACGAAGCAAAATGAATGAATCTACACTTTAAAATATGTTTAGATACATTCGTATGTGATAGTTCATTTAAAATCTTTGAAAATACAAATATTTATAAACGGAGGGAGTAGTTAGAGGAAGGTTCAAACATGCATGCATGATGTTGGCGGAAGGTGCTTGCATGTGTTTACACTTTTTTTAAGTGCTTTTATTCATGTAAGATTAATTGCTGCCAATATATTTGACAGATAATTGTTGCTGTTTGGCGGAAAGCAGAGGGATAGTTGAGGTATAGTGTTGGATGGAGTATTCGTGTCCGGACACTAGTTCATACTAATTTTTGGACAAATACTGTGTCCATTTGTAGGTGGGCGCTGAAGATGCCCTAAGGAAGGTAAAATACAGATTCTCAATTAGTTATAAAGCAGGAACAATTTTAAGGACACACTACATACCGAGCATGCACCATACCTTGTGACTCCTTCTCTTGTTTTCTTAGAAGCTGAAATCATAAGATTTATGTGGCGCTTGTCACGGTCTAGAATCCTAGGCAGTTTGTGAAGGAAATATGCCCTATAAACAATAATAAAGTTATTATTTTATATTTCTTTATACCATGATAAATGTTTATTATTCATGCTAGAATTGTATTAACCGGAAACTTGATACATGTGTGGATACATAGACAAAACATCGTGTCCTTAGTAAGTCTCTATTAGACTAGCTCGTTAATCAAAGATGGTTAAGTTTCCTAACCATAGACATGTGTTGTCATTTGATGAACGGGATCACATCATTAGGAGAATGATGTGATGGACAAGACCAATCCGTTAGCTTAGCATAATGATCGTTAAGTTTTATTGCCATTGCTTTCTTCATGTCATATACATATTCCTTTGACTATGAGATTATGCAACTCCCGGATACCGGAGGAATACCTTGTGTGCTATCAAAAGTCACAACATAACTGGGTGATTATAAAGATGCTCTACATATATCTCCAAAGGTGTTTGTTGGGTTGGCATAGATCAAGATTAGGATTTGTCACTCCGAATATCGGAGAGGTATCTTTGGGCTCTCTCGGTAATGCACATCATAATAAGACTTGCAAGCAATGTGACTAATGAGTTAGTTGCGGGATGATGCATTACAAAACGAGTAAAGAGACTTGTCGACAACGAGATTGAACTAGGTATGAAGATACCAACGATCGAATCTCGGACAAGTAACATACCGATGACAAAGGGAATAACGTATGTTGTCATTACAGTACGACCGATAAAGATCGTCGTAGAATATGTGGCAACCAATATGAGCATCCAGGTTCCGCTATTGGTTATTGACCGGAGAGATGTCTTGGTCATGTCTACATAGTTCTCTAACCCGTAGGGTCCGCACGCTTAAACATTCGATGACGATTTTGTATTATATGAGTTATGTGATTTGGTGACCGAATGTTGTACGAAGTCCTGTATGAGATTACGGACATGACGAGGAGTCTAGAAATGATCGAGAGGTAAAGATTCATATATAGGACGATAGTATTCGGACACCGAAGTGTTCCGGGGGTACCGGGTAGGTATCGGGTCACCGGAAGGGGTTTCGGACAACCCACGGCAAGCTATATGGGCCTAATGGGCCAAGGGAGGGCCAGACCAGCCCCAAAAGGGGCTGGTGCGCCCCCTATAGGCCGAATAGGAGGAGAAGGAAATGAAGAGAAGCGAGAAGGAAAGGGGAGGATTCGGCCTCCCCCTTTCCTTTCCCTCACCCCTCTCTTCCCTTCCCCCTCCGATGGATATGGAAGGGGGGATGCCGACTTGGAGGAGGTGCCCAAGTAGGATTACTACTACTTGGGGCGCCCCTTGTAGTCTGTCTCCCTCTTCCACCTATATATATGGGGGCACCGCTAGAACACACAACATTGATTCCTAGCCATGTCCGGCGCCCCCCTCCACAATTTACGCCTCCCGTCATATTGTCGTAGTGCTTAGGTGAAGCCCTGCGCGGATCACTTCACCATCACCGTCACCCACGCCGTCGTGCTGACGAAACTCTCCCTCGACACTTTGTTGGATCAAGAGTTCGAGGGATGTCATCGAGCTGAACATGTGCAGAACTCGGAGGTGTCGTATGTTCGGTGCTTGATCAATCGGAACGAGAAGAAGTTCGACTACATCAACCGCGTTGTCAAACGCTTCCGCTTTCGGTCTACGTGGGTACGTAGACACACTCTCCCCTCTCGTTGCTATGCATCTCCTAGATAGATCTTGCGTGAGCGTAGGAAATGTTTTGAAATTGCATGCTACATTCCCCAACAGTGGCATCCGAGCTAGGTCTATGCATAGATGATATGCACGAGTAGAACACAAAGAGTTGTGGGCGGTGATAGTCATACTGCTTACCACTAATGTCTTATTTCGATTCGTCGGTATTGTTGGATGAAGCGGCTCGGGCCAACCTTACATGACCACGTTCATGAGACCAGTTCCACCGACAGACATGCAACTAGTTTTGCATAAAGGTGGCTGGCGGGTGTCTGTTTCTCCAACTTTAGTTGAATCAAATTTGACTGCGGCCGGTCCTTATTGAAGGTTAAAACAGCAAACTTGATAAATTGCCGCTGTGGTTTTGATGCGTAGGTAAGAACGGTTCTTACTAGAAGACCGTAGCAGCCACGTAAAACTTGCAACAACAAAGTAGAGGACGTCTAACTTATTTTTGCAGGGCATGTTATGATGTGATATGGTCAAGACATGATGTGATATACATTATTGGATGAGATGATCATGTTTTGTAAAAGTTATCGGCAACTGGCAGGAGCCTTATGGTTGTCGCTTTATTGTATGAAATGCAAATGCCATGTAATTGCTTTACTTTATCACTATGCGTTAGCGATAGTTGTAGAAGCAATAGTTGGCGAGATGACCACGACGCTATGATGGAGATCAAGGTGTCAAGCCGGTGACGGTGGAGATCATTTGGAGATGGAGATAAAAGGCACAAGATGATGATGGCCATATCATGTCACATATTTTGATTGCATGTGATGTTTATCTTTTATGCATCTTATTTTGCTTAGTTCGTCGATAGCATTATAAGATGATCCCTCACTAAAATTTCAAGGTATAAGTGTTCTACCTGAGTATGCACCGTTGCGACAGTTCGTCATGCTGAGACACCACGTGATGATCGGATGTGATAAGCTCTACGTTCACATACAACGGGTGCAAGACAGTTTTGCACATACGGAATACTCGGGTTAAACTTGACGAGCCTAGCATGTACACACATGCATGGCCTCGGAACACTGGAGACTGAAAGGTCGAATGTGAATCATATAGTAGATATGATCAATATAGAGATGTTCACCATTGAAAACTACTCCATCTCACGTGATGATCGGACATGGTTTAGTTGATATGGATCACGTGATCATTTAGATGACTCGAGGGATGTCTATCTAAGTGGGAGTTGTTAAGTAATATGATTAATTGAACTTAATTTATCATGAACTTAGTCCTGATAGTATTTTTATATCTATGTTATAGATCAATAGCTCACGTATAGCTCCCTTGTTTGATATGTTCATAGAGAAAACTAAGCTGAAAGATGATAGTAGCAATGATGCGGACTTGGTCCGTGATCTGAAGATTATCCTCGTTGCTGCACAGAAGAATTATGTCCTTGATGCACCGCTAGGTGACGGACCTATTGCAGGAGCAAATGCAGACATTATGAACGTTTGACAAGCTCGGTATGATGACTACTTGATAGTTTAGTGCACCATGCTTTACGGCTTAGAGCCGGGACTTCAAAAATGTTTTGAACGCCACAGAGCATATGATATGTTCCAAGAGTTGAAATTGGTATTTCAGACTCATGCCCATGTCGAGAGGTTTGAGACCTCTGACAAGTACTTTGCCTACAAGATGGAGGAGAATGGCCCAACCAGTGAGCATGTACTCAGAATGTGTGGGTAGTACAATCTCTTGAATCAAGTGGGAGTTAATCTTCCAGATAAGATAGTGATTGACAGAGTTCTCTAGTCACTGTCACCAAGCTACTAGAACTTTGTGATGAACTATAATATGCAAGGGATGACAAAAACGATTCCCGAGCTCGTCGCGATACTGAAATTAGCGAAGGTGGAAATCAAGAAAAAGCATCAAGTGTTGATGGTTGACAAGACTAGTTTCAAGAAAAAGGGCAAAGGAAAAGAAAGGGAACTTCAAGAAGAATGACAAGCAAGTTGCCACTCCCGTGAAGAAACCCAAAGCTAGACCTACTAAAACCGAGTGCTTCTACTGCAAAGGGAATGGTCACTGGAAGCGGAACTACCCCAAATACTTGGCGGATAATAAGGATGGCAAAGTGAACAAAGGTATATTTGATATACGGACGAGTGGTAAGCCATATTGGCAGATGGCGGTCTCGGGCGATTCCGCGGGCGACTCCGCGGGCGACTCCACCGCCGCCGCCACGGCGCCGCCGTCGCCTCCCCCCGCCCTCTCCCTGTCGGGCCTTCCGCCGGCGACCCTGCCGCCGCCCCCCGCACCGGCTGCCCCGGGCGCCCCCTTCCGCTGGGCCGACTGCGCCGATGACGCGCCCTCCCCCCCCTCCGCCCTCCCCTCCGGCTCCCTCTACTCCCCGGTCTTCCCCCCGGCCCGCTGTGTCCCGCCGGCCGGCTAGCTCAGCCCCCCACGCGAGGGGTTCTGTGGCCGGTAGGCGGGTGCCGGCGACGGCCTCCTCGGCGCCCCGGAGCCCGGCTCGGATGCCGCGCCGCCAAGGTCCGGCCTTGGCAGGTAGGTCCCTTCGCCGCCGCCGCGTGCAGGCTTGGGGCGTGGCCGGGCGCGCCGATTGGGGCCCCGCACGTTCCTCCTGGCGCCGGCCGAGGTGGGGGTCCGGCCGCCGGCTCCCCCCCCTCTGCTATCCCTTCCTCTCCCCGCCCTCCCCCCGGCCCCGTCGCCTCGGCCGTCGCCGTTCCGGCCTTTCATCGCCCACTTCGGGTCCTCTGGGCTCCTCGTGCGGACTGGCCGCGCCGCCCGGCCCCCGGCCGCTGGCCTCGCCGGCGCGGCGCCGGCGGCGGCGCCGTCGTCTTCGCCCGATAGGGTTCCCCCCCCTCCGCTCTCCCCCGCGCCCCTGGCAACCCGTCAGGGCCTGCTGGGCTGCTGGGCCCCGGCCCATCCCGCTCGGGGGCCCATGCGCGGCCCATCTCGGCTAGTCCTCCCCCTCCCCCCCCAGGCCGGCCCATCCAGGTTGGGCCCCCCCTGCCCTAGGCCTAGAGCGGGGCGCGCCAGCTCAATCTGGCTACCCTGAGGCCTCCCTCTCGCCCCGTCCTCACGCGCCGCCACCCCCTCGGGCTCCCCTCGTCCCGCTCCTCTGCCGTCCTCCGCCTCTGTTCTTGCTCCGCCGGCCCTTCTCGCCGCTTCTCCTCCCTCGTCCGGCCGCCCGGCGGCCTACCCGTCCCCGCCCGCCCCCTCCCCCCTCCGGCCCCCGTCGCGCCGCGGCTGGTCATGCCGCGGGACTGGCTGGATCCTGCCCCCCGGGCAAAGCGCAAGGCGGGGGAGGCTTCCCGTGACTCGACCCGCCCCTCCCCTGACTCCCTCCGGCGGGAGGAGGAGCTCCGGCGCGAGCTCCGGGAGCTCCGGGACAGTCGCCGCTCCCCCTCCCGCCGGGATGACCGGGCCTGGTCCCGTTCGCCTCGGGCGTCGTCGGGTGACTGGCGCCGCCGGCGCTCCCCCTCGCCATCTCGTCGTAGGGACCGGTCCCCCTCCCCCGCCCGGCCGGTTCGTGCCGGCTCTCCCCGTCCGCGGGACGGTATCCTCCCCACCCCGGACGCCCACCACTACGTCCCCCCGCACGCTGCTTCCGCGGGGACTACGGTCCCAGCTCCGGCCTTTGGTGGTGGCACCTCCCGCGGCCGCCCTGGCCCCGCCAAGAAGAAGAAGCGCCGGGGTGTCCGCCCCACTCCGGTCGTGCCTCCCTCCACGGTTCCGGGGGCCTCCACCGCTCCGGGCCCCGTCTCCGGTCTCCCTCGCCCCCCATGCTTCAACTGTGGGGTGAGGGGACACTCTCAGCTTGCATGTGTCAACCCCCAGTGCTGCTACCTCTGCAAGGACCCTGGCCACCCCGCCATTCTGTGCCCGGCCAGACCGGTGGTCTCTGAGCTCATGATGTATGGTCACGGGATCGAGGGGCTGGGCTTCTTCCACCTTGAGGTCCCGGACGCCCCTCCTCCTTCGCCATCCCTTCAGGCGATTGTCACCGTCGTGGATGGGGTGGCGTCCCCGGAGATGATCGAGGCCGAGCTCAACCACCTCTACCGCCGCCAGTGGGACTGGGTGGTCACCCCCACCGCCGGTCACATCTTCTCTGTCGTCTTCCCCGACTCTGTCAGCTACGGCTACGCCACGCGTAGTGGCTGGATCACTCTCGCGCTCAACCAGCTGGTTGTCGAGATCTCCGAGCCAGTTCTCGACGCTCAGGCCGTGGCTGTCCTCGACACCGCCTGGATCCTCATCCCCGGTCTCCCTGACATCGCGCGGTCAGAGCTCGTCATCCGCCAGATGTCTCGCCTCCTTGGCAAGGTGGTGGTGGTTGACGAGCTCTCACTCCGCAAGGAGGAGGAGGTGCGGGTCAAGGTCAAGTGTCTCGACTCCACCAAGCTGCACACCTCGGTCCGGGTCTTTTTCAATGACCAGGGCTTCGACCTCAGGATCGCCCCCGAGCCGCCCAACCATGTTGGGCGCCCCCGCTCCCTCGACGTCGGCCCCCCTGACGACCACCGGGGGGCCGGCGGAGACTTCCACGGCCGGCATCACTCTCGCTCCCACCGCTCTAACGAGGAGGGGGCGTCCGAGGATTCCCGCTCCCCCTCCCCCTCGCCCCCTCCCCCTCCGGCTACGAGGGGCAAGGGCCGCCAGGCTGCTCCCGGCCCCATGGTGGATGACCCGCCGATCCCTGACGGGTCGTCATCCGAGGGGAGCGACATCTCCAGTGTCGGCCTGGTGGTCTGCCCGGCCTCCTCCCCGCACTCCCCCGTCTCCCTCCCGCCTCCGGGGATGGCCCCAGTCGGCCTGACCGGAGGGCTGCTCTCCGCTCCGTCGGCGGTCCCTGAGGGTGGGGCGTCGCCTCCTGTGGATGCCCCCCCCCTCCGGCTTCGCCTCCCCCCGCCACCGTCCTCTCCACGCCGCCCGACGTGCCCCCGGCCCCGTCGTCCCCTCGGGCTCCTTCTGGGGCATGCTCTTCGGCCTCGGCTGCACTCTCTTCTCCTCGGGTCGCTCCTCTACCCGTGACCCAGAGCCCCCTAGGCTGTGCGGGGCCGGGGCTGTTGGCCTCTCCCTCGTCGCCCCCTGGGGAGGGGACGGCCCGGATCATCACCCCTCTGGCAGCCCAGCCCCCCCACGGACTGTCGCCTACTCCCGCCGCGGCCGGTCGGCTTCCTCCCCGGTGGTGGCCTCCCGCCGGAGTGCTCGGCTGGACGCTGCCCACCCCGAGGGCCGCCCGGCGCTTCCCATCCCCGAGCGGGCTCAGCTCCGCGCTGCCGCCCGCAACCTGGAGCCAGGTACGCCCTCCGCTCCCCCCTCTACTTCGTCTTGTTCTTTCTCTGCTCTTGTATCTGTTCCTCTGGGCCATCTCGCCAAAGTGGCCTCCGATTCCGCGATCATCTTTCGTGGGGAGGTGGGCCCCCCTCTCGCCCAGGTTGCGGCCATCAGGGCCCGGGAGGTTCTTGACGGGAAACTGGCGGAGGCCCGAGCGACCCTCGCTGTTCCCCCTGCCCCTGCGCTAACCAGGGGTTCTGCCCCCCCTCCTCGGACGCGGTAGGCGGCTCCCCCTTCCTCGTGGGCCGGGCCGGAGATCCGGGGACGCAACCGCTCCCGCACGGCGGCTCTTCGAGCGCTTAGCGCGTCCTGTGTCCTGGGGTCAAGTAGCCCCCCAATGGTTCCTTGATGCGAGCCCTCTTCTGGAACATCCGCGGCTTCGGCCATGATGGCCGCCGCCGCCAGTTAGTGGAGTACATGCGAGATGAGCACATAGACATCATGGCCGTGCAGGAGACCATGCGTCGCGAATTTGCGCTTCCTGAGCTTGACCGGCTGAGCTCTCACCTCTTTGCGTGGCACTGGCTCCCTTCTAGTGGGAGCGCGGGTCACTCGGGCGGCATCCTCTTAGGTGTGAAGGATGCCACCTTCGAGGTGGGCAGCATGGATCGGGGCGAATTCTTCGTGAGCATGGAGGTCTTCGAGAGATCGCTTAACTTCAAGTGGGAGATCATCATAGTCTATGGCCCGGCCGACCATAGTCGATCGGCTTCCTTCCTGGAGGAGCTTCACCGGAAAATCTCGGCCGCCTCCCTCCCCGTTGTTGTCGGGGGGGACTTCAATCTGCTGCGATTTGCGGATGACAAGAATAATGGCAATGTTAGTTTTGCCCGGATGGACATGTTTAACGACTTCATTGCCGACCTTGCCCTCCGGGAAATTGATCGGGTTGGGGCCCGTTTTACTTGGACCAACCGCCAAGCCTCCCCGACCCTCTCCGTCTTGGACAGGGCCCTAGTCTCCCCCGAGTGGGACCTCCGATGCCCCTTAGCCTCTCTTCGTGCCATCACCCGGATTGGGTCGGATCACGTCCCCTTGCTTCTCTCCTCCGCGGACAAGCATCCTCAGATTCCCCCTCGGTTCTGTTTCGAGTCCTTCTGGCTCTCCCAGGCCGGATTCTCCGACACCGTCAGTGCTCGTTGGATAGAGGCTCGTGCCCACCCCCACCCCCGCCCCCCTTCCGCCATAGACGCGTGGCACTTCTGTGCGAAGCGTGCTCGGAAATTTATGAAGGGGTGGGGAGCCAACTTGGGCCGTGACACTAGGGAGCGTAAGAGGGCGCTGCTGACTGCGATCCAGGCCCTTGACCTCCGGGCTGACGCGGTTGGTCTCTCCCCGGACGAGTGGCTGTCCCGCTATGACCTCGAGGACCATCTATCCGTGATCTACACTGATGAGGAGGCCTATTGGCGTATCAGGGGCGCTCAGCGTTGGGTCTTGAAGGGTGACGCGAATACGGCTTACTTCCAGGCGATCGCCAACGGGCGTCGTAGACGCAACACCATCCCCTGCCTTTGGGATGGAGCCTCTCTCCTTCAGGACCCCTGGGACATCCGCTCCCATGTTGATGGATTCTATCGTTCCCTCTTCTCCCCCGCTCCTCGAAGCGGTCTCTCTCTCGCCCTTGATTGCTGGACCGGCGCCCATCTGGTTTCTGAAGCCGATAACACATCCCTGACGGCCCCCTTCTCTGAACAGGAGGTCTGGGAGGCCATCAGGGGTATGAACCCCTCCTCGGCGCCGGGCCCTGACGGTCTTCCGGTCATCTTCTTCCAGACCTTCTGGAACGTGATTAAGCCTGAGATCATGGCCATCTTCGAGGAATTCTTCGTGGGCTCGATTGACCTTGGCCGCCTCAACTTTGGGACCATCTCCCTCATTCCCAAGGTCCCTGGGGCGACGGACATCCGCCAGTTCCGCCCGATTACGGTCATCAACGTGATCTTCCGGATCCTGGCCAAGGGGTATGCCAATAGGGTGACCCTGCTTGCTGACCGGATCACTCACCCTAACCAATCTGCGTTCATTAAGGGCCGGTACATCCTAGATGGTGTCCTGGTCCTGCACGAGGTCCTTCATGAAGTCCGGGTCAAACACCTGAAGGCGGTCTTTCTGAAAATTGATTTTCACAAGGCCTATGACACGGTTAGCTGGTCCTTCCTTAGGGAAGTTCTTCTGCGTAAGGGCTTTGACGACCGGTGGATCACGAGAGTCATGCAAATGGTCTCTTGCGGTCGCACGGCGGTCAACATTAACGGCGAGATCGGCCCCTTCTTCCCTACCCTTTGTGGGGTGCGCCAAGGCGACCCCTTCTCCCCGTTCCTCTTCAATATGGTCGTGGACGCTTTGGCCTCCATTCTAGACAAGGCAAAAGCCGCGGGCCACCTCCGTGGTATTACCCCCCATCTCTCCGGGGGCGCGGGGATCTCCATCCTCCAGTATGCCGATGACACGATCATCATGGTTGAAGGCTCGGAGCTGGATATCACCAACCTAAAGTTCCTCCTTCTTTGCTTCCAACAGATGTCGGGCCTCAAGATCAACTTTGATAAGAGCGATGTTATGGTGATGGGATACTCTCCCGCTGAGTCAGTGGCCATCACCAATAGACTTAATTGCCGCCTGGGCTCGTTCCCCACTACCTACCTTGGGACACCCATCAGTGACTCGCGCCTCTTGGCCGCCGATCTTCGCCCCTCCGTGACCAAGCTCCAGACTAGATGCGAGCCCTGGCAGGGGAGGTGGCTCTCCAAGGCGGCCCGGACTATTCTTATCAACTCCTCCCTCTCCAGCCTCCTCTTATTTCTTATGAGTTTCTATAGCCTCCACGAATCTCTCCATAAGGAGATCGCCAAAATCCAGTCCCGCTTCTATTGGGCTGGCGAGCACAGCAAGCAGAAGTATCACATGGTCAGCTGGCCTGACATCTGCAAGCCTCGGGAGCAGGGTGGATTGGGGATCATGTGCTCTAAGCGGATGAATATTGCCCTCCTATCCCAGTGGTTGTGGCGCATCTCGCAGGGTCAGGGTGGCCTATGGCTGGACATTATCCGGAATAAATACCTGCGCGGCCAACCCCTTGCCTTCTGCCAGAAGTCGGGAGGTTCTCAGTTCTGGCAGTCCCTCGTCCAGCTCCTCCCTGTGCTCCGCATTGGTACCTCTATCTCGGTAGGGTCCGGCCTCTCGACGCTCTTCTGGTTTGACGGATGGGCCGGCGACTCCCCCTTTGCGGCTTGCTTCCCCATCCTCTTCTCTATCTCTGTCGACCCCATGATTTCTGTTGATAGGGCCCTTATTGACTTAGGGCGCCTCGCTTTCCGTCGGCCATTTGGGCCTGCGGAATCCGCCGCCTGGCGTGAGCTGCTTGATTGCGTCGCTCTGCATGAGCCGCTGGTGGATGGAGCCCAAGACCGTGTGCGTTGGCACTTGGAGTCGTCGGGCCAGTTCTCTACCAAATCGCTCTACATGGCCATTGCCCCCTCCTCCGCTCCCCCCCTCTTGATGGTATGGTCCGTCCGTCTCCCACTGAAGATCCGCATCTTCATGTGGTAGTGGATCCGTGGATGGATCCCATCCGGTGTGGAGGTCCGCAAGCGTAATGGCCCAGGCACTGGTATCTGCCCCCTCTGTGCTGTCCCCGAGGACTCCAACCACATCTTCTTCGCGTGCGCCTCCGCCCGGTTCCTCTGGAGCTGCTTCCGCGAGATTGTCGGGGGGGGGGGGGGGGTTGGACCCACACCAACTTCCCCGACTTATTTGCTGAACTCCAAACGTCCCCCTCGTCCTCCCGCCACATTAGGTGGCTGGAGGTTGGGGTCCTTGCCTGGACTCTTTGGACTGTTCGTAATAAGCTTGTGATCGAGCGTACCCCTCTCCGTTGTGCTACTGACGCTCTCTACAAATTCTCGGGTTTCCTGCAGCTTTGGCGGCTGCTTAGCCGTCCCCTGGAGCGCGACGCCATCTCTGCCTTCATCGCTGATCTTCGCTTGATGGCCGTCCGCCTTTCGCCACCGCCGCCGCCGGAGCCTGACTAAATCCCCGGCGCGGGTCTCGCTTTGTTTTTTCTCTTTCTTTGGGCTTGTTGAGCTGTGCCCTCAGCAGAACCTTATGACTTTGTTGTGGTACTTGGGTGTGTGTGTGTGTGGACTTGGTGTGGTTGTATGTCCTTTGGCGGTCTGCTTTATCTATAAAGCGGGGCAAAAGCCTTTTTCGGTATTTGATATACATGTTTTTGATGTGTACTTTACTGGTGTTCATAGTAACCCCAGGGTATTTGATACTGTTTGAGTTGCTAAGATTAGTAACTCAAAACAGGAGTTGCAAAATGAACAAAGACTAGTTAAGGGCGAGGTGACGATGTGTGTTGGAAGTGATTCCAAGGTTGATAAGATCACCATCGCACACTCCCTCTACCTTCAGGATTAGTGTTGAACCTAAATATATGTTATTTGGTGTTTGCGTTGAGCATGAATATGATTGAATCATGTTTATTGCAAAACGGTTATTCATTTAAGTGAGAGAATAATTGTTGTTCTATTTACGTGAATAAAACCTTCTATGGTGATACACCCAGTGTAAATGGTTTATTGAATCTCGATCGTAGTGATACACATATTCATAATATTGATGCTAAAAGATGCAAAGTTGATAATGATAGTGCAACATATTTGTGGCATCGCCGTTTAGATCATATTGGTGTAAAGCGCATGAAGAAACTCCATGCGGATGGACTTTTGGAATCACTTGATTATGAATCATTTGATGCTTGAAACCATGCCTCATGGGCAAGATGATTAAAACTCTATTCTCTGGAACAATGAAGCGAGCCACTAACTTATTGGAAATAATACATACCGATGTATGTGGTCCGATGAGTGTTGAGGCTCGCGACGGGTATCGTTATTTTCTGACCTTCACAGATGATTTGAGCATATATGGGTACATCTACTTAATGAAACACAAGTCTGAAACATTTGAAAAGTTCAAAGAATTTCAGAGTGAAGTGGAGAATCATCATAACAAGAAAATAAAGTTTCTACGATCTGATCACGGAGGCAAATATTTGAGTTACGAGTTTGGCCTTCATTTAAAACAATGTGGAATAGTTTCACAACTCACGCCACCTGGAACACCACAGCATAATGGTGTGTCCGAACGTCGTAACCGCACTTTATTAGATATGGTGCGATCTATGATGTCTCTTACCGATTTACCACTATCGTTTTGGGGTTATGCATTAGAGACAGCTGCATTCATGTTAAATAGCGCACCGTCTAAATCCGTTGAGACGACACCGTATGAACTATGGTTTGGCAAGAAACCAAAGATGTCATTTCTTAAAGTTTGGGGTTGTGATGCTTTGAAAAAAATTCATCCTGATAAGCTCAAACCCAAATCGGAGAAGTGCATCTTCATAGGATACCCACATGAAACTGTTGGGTACACCTGCTATCACAGATCTGAAGGCAAGATTTTTGTTGCTAAGAATGGATCCTTTCTAGAGAAGGAGTTTCTCTCGAAAGAAGTGATTGGGAGGAAAGTAGAACTTGATGAGGTAATTGTACCTTCTCTCGAATTGGAAAGTAGCTCATCATAGAAATCAGTTCTAGTGATGCCTACACCAACTAGAGAGGATGCTAACGATAATGATCATGAAACTTCAGATCAAGTTACTACCGAACCTCGTAGGTTAACCAAAGCACGTTCCGAACTAGAGTGGTACGGTAATCCTGTTCTAGAAGTCATGTTACTAGACAATGATGAACCTACGAACTATGAGGAAGCGATGATGAGCCCAGATTCCGATAAATGGCTTGAGGCCATGAAATCTGAGATAGGATCCATGTATGAGAACAAAGTGTGGACTTTGGTAGACTTGCCCGATGATCGACAAGGCATTGAGAATAAATGGATCTTTAAGAGGAAGATGGACGCTGATGATAGTGTTACTATCTACAAAGCTCGGCTTCTCACAAAAATGTTTTGAACAAGTTCAAGGTGTTGACTACGATGAGATTTTCTCACTCGTAGCGATGCTTAAGTCTATCTGAATCATGTTAGCAATTGCCGCATTTTATGAAATCTGGCAAATGGATGTCAAAATTGCATTCCTTAATGGATATCTTAAAGAAGAGTTGTATATGATGCAACCAGAAGGTTTTGTCGATCCTAAAGGTGCTAACAAAGTGTGCAAGCTCCAGCGATCCATTTATGCCGTGGTGCAAGCATCTCGGAGTTGTAATATATGCTTTGATGAGGTGATCAAAGCATATGGTTTTATACAGACTTTCAGAGAAGCCTGTATTTACAAGAAAGTGAGTGGGAGCTCTGTAGCATTTCTAATATTATATGTGGATGACATATTGTTGATCGGGAATGATATATAATTTCTGGATAACATAAAAGGATACTTGAATAAGATTTTTTTCAATAAAAGACCTCGGTGAAGCTGCTTATATATTGAGCATCAAGATCTATAGAGATAGATCAAGACGCTTGATAGGACTTTCACAAAGCACATACCTTGACAAGATTTTGAAGGAGTTCAAAACGGACCAGTCAAAGAAAGGGTTCTTACCTGTGTTACAAGGTGTGAAGTTGAGTAAGACTCAAAACCCGATCACGGCAGAATATATAGAGAGAATGGATGTCATTCCCTATGCCTCAGCTATAGATTCTATAAATTATGCTATGTTGTGTACCAAACCTATTGTGTACCTTACCATAAGTTTGGCAAGGGAGTACGATAGTGATCTAGGAGTGGATAACTGGACAGGGGTCAAAATTATCCTTAGTTGCCTAAGAGGACTAAGGAAATATTTCTCGGTTATGGAGGTGATAAAGAGTTCGTCGTAAAGAGTTACATCGATGCAAGCTTTGACACTAATCTAGATGACTCCGAGTCTCGATCTGATACATATTGAAAGTGGGAGCAATTAGCTAGAGTATCTCCATGCAGAGCATTGTAGACATAGAAAATTTGCAAAATACATATGGATCTGAATGTGGCAGACCCGTTGTCTAAACTTCTCTCATAAGCAAAACATGATCACACCTTAGTACTCTTTGGGTGTTAATCATAGAGCGATGTGAACTAGATTATTGACCCTAGTAAACCCTTTCGGGTGTTGGTCACATGGCGATGTGAACTATGGGTATTAATCACATAAAGATGTGAACTATTGGTGTTAAATCACATGACGATGTGAACTAGATTATTGACTCTAGTGCAAGTGGGAGACTGAAGGAAATATGCCCTAGAGGCATTAATAAAGTTGTTATTTTATATTTCCTTATATCATGACAAATGTTTATTATTCATGCTAGAATTGTATCAACGGGAAACTTGATACATGTGTGGATACATAGACAAAACACCGTGTCCCTAGTAAGCCTCTACTAGATTAGTCGTTAATCAAAGATGGTTAAGTTTCCTAACCATGGACATGTGTTGTCATTTGATGAATGGGATCACATCATTAGGAGAATGATGCGATGGGCAAGACCCATCCGTTATCTTAGCATAATGATCGTTAAGTTTTGTTGCTATTGTTTTCTTCATGTCATATACATATTCCTTTGACTATGAGATTATGCAACTCCCGGATACCTGAGGAATACCTTGTGTGCTATCAAACGTCACAACGTAACTGGGTGATTATCACTACAAAAAAATACACTTCCGTGATGATACGTGTTTGTCATAGTAGGTCACCTTTTCTGTCATGTATGTACATCCATGGCGATTTTATGACAGAATCAATATAGTCATACATGTACTGTCGTAGAAGTGTTCATTGACAATACCAAAATTATCATCACGGAAGTGTTCACTTCCATGACAATAAATGATGCGTCATGGAATTGCTTTCGTCAAGGGTAACCGACACGTGGCATCCACTGTAATGGGTCGTCGTTAAGCTATCGGGTCCGGTTTTGGATCCGATAACCCGTTAACAGCCCGGACCAATGGGGATTTTCTATGTGTAAAATTCTCATTGGCTGGAGGAAACACATGTCATCTCATCATTGGGTCAGATAGGCCCCTATGATATGTCGATAGGTGCGACGGCCCACCACTGGCCCATTTAGCTTACAAAGGCCGACCCGTTTGACTTGGTCAAAAGTTAGCGGGTCGGCCCATGAAAAGCCTATTAACTATATGTTCGCAAATATCCCATTTTATGGCTCGGTAACTCACGGCCCGTTAGGGCCTTCCCGAAATCGGCCCAACAATGTCATGTGGGCCGTCGAATATAACACCATCCTATTTCATTTTCGGCCCATGTATGGCCCACGATGTCTTTCGGCCCATATGAGGCCTTTCGTAACTTTAAGCCCTTTAGTGGCCCATGGTGACTCTAGCCCATAATGAACAGTAAATTTCTTTGTACCCATTAACGGGCCATGATTCACATGGGCCGTTTCTAGCCCGTATTAGCTTTTGGCCTACTGACGACCCATACGTTCTTGGGCTCCTTTCCGGCCCTCGATTACTTCTGGCCCGTTACTGGCATGTTCCCCTAATGGGCAAAATTCGGCCCATGGCAAGAATCGGCCCTTTTGTGGCCTGTTAACCCGTTGCGCCGTTTCCAGCCCGTCCTATATTCTGGCCCATTAACGACCTGTTATGCTTGTGACAGTATTAAGCCTTTGCTATCCTCCGACCTGTTAACGGCCCATTACCGTGCTGGTCCGATACCAACTACGCTCGTTTACGGCCCATGTGGACCCATTTATCTGATGGCCCAAGGCCCACCGATTCTACGGCCCGTTGGAAGCCCATTTATCTGACGACCCATAGGAGGCCCATGGATCCTATGGCATGTAGCAGGGTCAAGGTTACCATGGTCCTATATGGCCCATGGTTGTTGCGGCCACTAGAAAACCAAGGAAAAAGAATACTAGGAAATAAATAAGCCCGAAACTAACGCTAGGCTATTAAGGCGATTGCACAGATTACATCCACTGGGCATCAAAGATCGCCACCAGTGCAAATATAGGGAACACCCTACACTATACAAAAATGGCTTGCTATTTTCTTCAACCGGTGGCTGCACGTTAAGAACAAATTTTGTATCGCAACAAAACAAATTACAACCATAAAACAAAAGGAAGGTTGGCATAAAAGTTAATAGTCTGAATAAATGCACCACGAGAAGTTCAGAAACTTAGTTCATTTGATGTGACTGTTACGTTTTCATGCTGTATTTGAAGGAAATATGCCCTAGAGGCAATAATAAAGTTATTATTTATTTCCTTATAATCATGATAAATGTTTATTATTCATGCTAGAATTGTATTTACCGGAAACATAATACATGTGTGAATACATAGACAAACAGAGTGTCACTAGTATGCCTCTACTTGACTAGCTCGTTAATCAAAGATGGTTAAGTTTCCTAACCATGAACAATGAGTTGTTATTTGATTAACGAGGTCACATCATTAGTAGAGTGATCTGATTGACATGACCCATTCCATTAGCTTAGCACCCGATCGTTTAGTATGTTGCTATTGCTTTCTTCATGACTTATACATGTTCCTATGACTATGAGATTATGCAACTCCCGTTTACCGGAGGAACACTTTGGGTACTACCAAACGTCACAACGTAACTGGGTGATTATAAAGGAGTACTACAGGTGTCTCCAATGGTCGATGTTGGGTTGGCGTATTTCGAGATTAGGATTTGTCACTCCGATTGTCGGAGAGGTATCTCTGGGCCCTCTCGGTAATACACATCACATAAGCCTTGCAAGCATTACAACTAATATGTTAGTTGTGAGATGATGTATTACGGAACGAGTAAAAGAGACTTGCCGGTAACGAGATTGAACTAGGTATTGGATACCGACGATCGAATCTCGGGCAAGTAACATACCGATGACAAAGGGAACAACGTATGTTGTTATGCGGTCTGACCGATAAAGATCTTCGTAGAATATGTAGGAGCCAATATGGGCATCCAGGTCCCGCTATTGGTTATTGACCGGAGACGTGTCTCGGTCATGTCTACATTGTTCTCGAACCCGTAGGGTCCGCACGCTTAAGGTTACGATGACAGTTATATTATGAGTTTATGCATTTTGATGTACCGAAGGTTGTTCGGAGTCCCGGATGTGATCACGGACATGACGAGGAGTCTCGAAATGGTTGAGACATAAAGATTGATATATTGGAAGTCTATGTTTGGACATCGGAAGTGTTCCGGGTGAAATCGGGATTTTACCGGGTTACCGGGAGGTTACCGGAACCCCCCGGGAGCCATATGGGCCATCATGGGCCTTAGTGGAAAGGAGAAAGGGGCAGCCCAAGGGGGCTACGCGCCTCCCCCTTCCCCTAGTCCTATTAGGACTAGGAGAGGTGGCCGGCCACCCCTCTCCCTCTTTCCCCCTTGGGAATCCTAGTTGGAATAGGATTGGAGGGGAGTCCTACTCCCGGTAGGAGTAGGACTCCTCCTGCGCCACCTCCTCCTGGCCGGCGCCTCCTCCCCCCCTTGGCTCCTTTATATACGGAGGCAGGGGCACCTCTAAACACACAAGTTGACACAAGTTGATCCTCGTGATCGATTCCTTAGCCGTGTGCGGTGCCCCCTGCCACCATATTCCTCGATAATACTGTAGTGGAGTTTAGGCGAAGCCCTGCTGCTGTAGTTCATCAAGATCGTCACCACGCCGTCGTGCTGACGAAACTCTTCCCCGACACTTTGCTGGATCGGAGTCCGGGGATCGTCATCGAGCTGAACGTGTGCTCGAACTCGGAGGTGCTGTAGTTTCGGTACTTGATCGATTGGATCGTGAAGACGTACGACTACTTCCTCTACGTCGTGTCATCGCTTCCGCAGTCGGTCTGCGTTGGGTACGTAGACAACACTCTCCTCTCGTTGCTATGCATCACATGATCCTGTGTGCGCGTAGGAAAATTTTTGAAATTATTACGAAACCCAACAGTGGCATCCGAGCCTGGTTATTGATGTTGATGTTATATGCACGAGTAGAACACAAGTGAGTTGTGGACGATACAAGTCATACTGCCTACCAGCATGTCATATTTTGGTTCGGCGGTATTGTTGGACGAGACGACCCGGACCAACCTTACGCGTACGCTTACGCGAGACCGGTTCCCTCGACGTGCTTTGCACAAAGATGGCTTGCGGGCGACTGTCTCTCCAACTTTAGTTGAACCAAGTATGGCTACGCCCGGTCCTTGCGAAGGTTAAAACGGAGTCTATTTGACAAACTATCGTTGTGGTTTTGATGCGTAGGTGAGATTGGTTCTTACTTAAGCCCGTAGCAGCCACGTAAAACATGCAACAACAAAGTAGAGGACGTCTAACTTGTTTTTGCAGGGCATGTTGTGATGTGATATGGTCAAGGCATGATGCTGAATTTTATTGTATGAGATGATCATGTTTTGTAACCAAGTTATCGGCAACTGGCTGGAGCCATATGGTTGTCGCTTTATTGTATGCAATGCAATCGCGATGTAATGCTTTACTTTATTACTAAACGGTAGTGATAGTCGTGGAAGCATAAGATTGGCGAGACGACAACGATGCTACGATGGAGATCAAGGTGTCGCGCCGGTGACGATGGTGATCATGACGGTGCTTCGGAGATGGAGATCACAGGCACAAGATGATGATGGCCATATCATATCACTTATATTGATTGCATGTGATGTTTATCCTTTATGCATCTTATCTTGCTTTGATTGACGGTAGCATTATAAGATGATCTCTCACTAAATTATCAAGAAGTGTTCTCCCTGAGTATGCACCGTTGCCAAAGTTCGTCGTGCCCAGACACCACGTGATGATCGGGTGTGATAAGCTCTACGTCCATCTACAACGGGTGCAAGCCAGTTTTTGCACACGCAGAATACTCAGGTTAAACTTGACGAGCCTAGCATATGCAGATATGGCCTCGGAACACGGAGACCGAAAGGTCGAGCGTGAATCATATAGTAGATATGATCAACATAACGATGTTCACCATTGAAAACTACTCCATCTCACGTGATGATCGGTTATGGTTTAGTTGATTTGGATCACGTAATCACTTAGAGGATTAGAGGGATGTCTATCTAAGTGGGAGTTCTTAAGTAATATGATTAATTGAACTTAAATTTATCATGAACTTAGTACCTGATAGTATCTTGCTTGTTTATGTTGATTGTAGATAGATGGCTCGTGCTGTTGTTCCGTTGAATTTTAATGCGTTCCTTGAGAAAGCAAAGTTGAAAGATGATGGTAGCAATTACACGGACTGGGTCTGTAACTTGAGGATTATCCTCATTGCTGCACAGAAGAATTACGTCCTGGAAGCACCGTTGGGTGCCAGGCCTGCTGCTGGAGCAACGCCAGATGTTATGAACGTCTGGCAGAGCAAAGCTGATGACTACTCGATAGTTCAGTGTGCCATGCTTTACGGCTTAGAATCGGGACTTCAAACGATGTTTTGAACGTCATGGAGCATATGAGATGTTTCAGGAGTTGAAGTTAATATTTCAAGCAAATGCCCGGATTGAGAGATATGAAGTCTCCAATAAGTTCTATAGCTGCAAGATGGAGGAGAACAGTTCTGTCAGTGAGCATATACTCAAAATGTCTGGGTATAATAATCACTTGATTCAATTGGGAGTTAATCTTCCGGATGATTGCGTCATCGACAGAATTCTCCAATCACTGCCACCAAGCTACAAGAGCTTCGTAATGAACTATAATTTGCAAGGGATGAACAAGACTATTCCCGAGCTCTTCACAATGCTGAAAGCTGCGGAGGTAGAAATCAAGAAGGAGCATCAAGTGTTGATGGTTAACAAGACCACTAGTTTCAAGAAAAAGGGCAAATGGAAGAAAAAGGGGAACTTCAAAAAGAACGGCAAGCAAGTTGCTGCTCAAGAGAAGAAACCCAAGTCTGGACCTAAGCCTGAAACTGAGTGCTTCTACTGCAAGCAGACTGGTCACTGGAAGCGGAACTGCCCCAAGTATTTGGCGGATAAGAAGGATGGCAAGGTGAACAAAGGTATATGTGATATACATGTTATTGATGTGTACCTTACTAGAGCTCGCAGTAGCACCTGGGTATTTGATACTGGTTCTGTTGCTAATATTTGCAACTCGAAACAGGGACTACAGAATAAGCGGGCACTGGCAAAGGACGAGGTGACGATGCGCGTGGGAAACGGTTCCAAAGTCGATGTGATCGCAGTCGGCACGCTACCTCTACATCTACCTTCGGGATTAATATTAGACCTAAGTAATTGTTATTTGGTGCCAGCGTTGAGCATGAACATTATATCTGGATCTTGTTTAATGCGAGACGGTTATTCATTTAAATCAGAGAATAATGGTTGTTCTATTTATATGAGTAATATCTTTTATGGTCATGCACCCTTGAAGAGTGGTCTATTTTTATTAAATCTCGATAGTAGTAATACACATATTCATAATGTTGAAGCCAAAAGATGCAGAGTTGATAATGAAAGTGCAACTTATTTGTGGCACTGCCGTTTAGGTCATATCGGTATAAAGCGCATGAAGAAACTCCATACCGATGGACTTTTGGAACCACTTGATTATGAATCACTTGGTACTTGCGAACCGTGCCTCTTGGGCAAGATGACTAAAACACCGTTCTCCGGTACTATGGAGAGAGCAACTGATTTGTTGGAAATCATACATACCGATGTATGTGGCCCGATGAATATTGAGGCTCGTGGCGGATATCGTTATTTTCTCACCTTCACAGATGATTTAAGCAGATATGGGTATATTTACTTAATGAAACATAAGTCTGAAACATTTGAAAAGTTCAAAGAATTTCAGAGTGAAGTTGAAAATCATCGTAACAAGAAAATAAAGTTTCTACGATCTGATCGTGGAGGAGAATATTTGAGTTACGAGTTTGGCGTACATTTGAAAAACTGTGGAATAGTTTCGCAACTCACGCCACCCGGAACACCACAGCGTAATGGTGTGTCCGAACGTCGTAATCGTACTTTACTAGATATGGTGCGATCTATGATGTCTCTTACTGATTTACCGCTATCATTTTGGGGATATGCTTTAGAGACGGCCGCATTCACGTTAAATAGGGCACCATCAAAATCCGTTGAGACGACGCCTTATGAACTGTGGTTTGGCAAGAAACCAAAGTTGTCGTTTCTTAAAGTTTGGGGCTGCGATGCTTATGTGAAAAAACTTCAACCTGATAAGCTCGAACCCAAATCGGAGAAATGTGTCTTCATAGGATACCCAAAGGAAACTGTTGGGTACACCTTCTATCACAGATCCGAAGGCAAAACATTCGTTGCTAAGAATGGATCATTTCTAGAGAAGGAGTTTCTCTCGAAAGAAGTGAGTGGGAGGAAAGTAGAACTTGACGAGGTAACTGTACCTGCTCCCTTACTGGAAAGTAGTTCATCACAGAAAACTGTTTCAGTGACACCTACACCAGTTAGTGAGGAAGCCAATGATAATGATCATGAAACTTCAGATCAAGATACTACTGAACCGCGTAGATCAACCAAAGTAAGATCCGCACCAGAGTGGTACGGTAATCCTGTTCTGGAGGTCATGCTACTAGATCATGATGAACCTACGAACTATGAAGAAGCGATGGTGAGCCCAGATTCCGTAAAGTGGCTTGAAGCCATGAAATCTGAGATGGGATCCATGTATGAGAACAAAGTATGGACTTTGGTTGACTTGCCCGATGATCGGCAAGCAATTGAGAATAAATGGATTTTTAAGAAGAAGACTGACGCTGATGGTAATGTTACTGTCTACAAAGCTCGACTTGTCGCAAAAGGTTTTCGGCAAGTTCAAGGAATTGACTACGATGAGACCTTCTCACCCGTAGCGATGCTTAAGTCCGTCCGAATCATGTTAGCAATTGCCGCATTTTATGATTATGAAATTTGGCAAATGGATGTCAAAACTGCATTCCTGAATGGATTTCTGGAAGAAGAGTTGTATATGATGCAACCAGAAGGTTTTGTCGATCCAAAGGGAGCTAACAAAGTATGCAAGCTCCAGCGATCCATTTATGGACTGGTGCAAGCCTCTCGGAGTTGGAATAAACGTTTTGATAGTGTGATCAAAGCATTTGGTTTTATACAGACTTTCGGAGAAGCCTGTATTTACAAGAAAGTGAGTGGGAGCTCTGTAGCATTTCTGATATTATATGTGGATGACATATTACTGATTGGAAATGATATAGAATTTCTGGATAGCATAAAGGGATAATTGAATAAAAGTTTTTCAATGAAAGACCTCGGTGAAGCTGCTTACATATTAGGCATTAAGATCTATAGAGATAGATCAAGACGCTTAATTGGACTTTCACAAAGCACATACCTTGACAAAAATTTGAAGAAATTCAAAATGGATCAAGCAAAGAAAGGGTTCTTGCCTGTGTTACAAGGTGTGAAATTGAGTAAGACTCAATGCCCGACCACTGCAGAAGATAGAGAGAATATGAAAGATGTTCCCTATGCATCAGCCATAGGCTCTATCATGTATGCAATGCTGTGTACCAGACCTGATGTGTGCCTTGCTATAAGTTTAGCAGGGAGGTACCAAAGTAATCCAGGAATGGATCACTGGACAGCGGTCAAGAACATCCTGAAATACCTGAAAAGGACTAAGGATATGTTTCTCGTATATGGAAGTGACAAAGAGCTCATCGTAAAAGGTTACGTTGATGCAAGCTTTGACACTGATCCGGACGATTCTAAATCGCAAACCGGATACGTGTTTACATTAAACGGTGGAGCTGTCAGTTGGTGCAGTTCCAAACAAAGCGTTGTAGCGGGATCTACATGTGAAGCGGAATACATAGCTGCTTCGGAAGCAGCAAATGAAGGAGTCTGGATGAAGGAGTTCATATCCGATCTAGGTGTCATACCTAGTGCATCGGGTCCAATGAAAATCTTTTGTGACAATACTGGTTCAATTGCCTTGGCAAAGGAATCCAGATTTCACAAAAGGACCAAACACATCAAGAGACGCTTCAACTCCATCCGGGATCTAGTCCAGGTGGGAGACATAGAGATTTGCAAGATACATACGGATCTGAATGTTGCAGACCCGTTGACTAAGCCTCTTCCACGAGCAAAACATGATCAGCACCAAAGCTCCATGGGTGTAAGATTCATTACAGTGTAATCTAGATTATTGACTCTAGTGCAAGTGGGAGACTGAAGGAAATATGCCCTAGAGGCAATAATAAAGTTATTATTTATTTCCTTATAATCATGATAAATGTTTATTATTCATGCTAGAATTGTATTTACCGGAAACATAATACATGTGTGAATACATAGACAAACAGAGTGTCACTAGTATGCCTCTACTTGACTAGCTCGTTAATCAAAGATGGTTAAGTTTCCTAACCATGAACAATGAGTTGTTATTTGATTAACGAGGTCACATCATTAGTAGAATGATCTGATTGACATGACCCATTCCATTAGCTTAGCACCCGATCGTTTAGTATGTTGCTATTGCTTTCTTCATGACTTATACATGTTCCTATGACTATGAGATTATGCAACTCCCGTTTACCGGAGGAACACTTTGGGTACTACCAAACGTCACAACGTAACTGGGTGATTATAAAGGAGTACTACAGGTGTCTCCAATGGTCGATGTTGGGTTGGCGTATTTCGAGATTAGGATTTGTCACTCCGATTGTCGGAGAGGTATCTCTGGGCCCTCTCGGTAATACACATCACATAAGCCTTGCAAGCATTACAACTAATATGTTAGTTGTGAGATGATGTATTACGGAACGAGTAAAAGAGACTTGCCGGTAACGAGATTGAACTAGGTATTGGATACCGACGATCGAATCTCGGGCAAGTAACATACCGATGACAAAGGGAACAACGTATGTTGTTATGCGGTCTGACCGATAAAGATCTTCGTAGAATATGTAGGAGCCAATATGGGCATCCAGGTCCCGCTATTGGTTATTGACCGGAGACGTGTCTCGGTCATGTCTACATTGTTCTCGAACCCGTAGGGTCCGCACGCTTAAGGTTACGATGACAGTTATATTATGAGTTTATGCATTTTGATGTACCGAAGGTTGTTCGGAGTCCCGGATGTGATCACGGACATGACGAGGAGTCTCGAAATGGTTGAGACATAAAGATTGATATATTGGAAGTCTATGTTTGGACATCGGAAGTGTTCCGGGTGAAATCGGGATTTTACCGGGTTACCGGGAGGTTACCGGAACCCCCCGGGAGCCATATGGGCCATCATGGGCCTTAGTGGAAAGGAGAAAGGGGCAGCCCAAGGGCGCTACGCGCCTCCCCCCTTCCCCTAGTCCTATTAGGACTAGGAGAGGTGGCCGGCCACCCCTCTCCCTCTTTCCCCCTTGGGAATCCTAGTTGGAATAGGATTGGAGGGGAGTCCTACTCCCGGTAGGAGTAGGACTCCTCCTGCGCCACCTCCTCCTGGCCGGCGCCTTCTCCCCCCCTTGGCTCCTTTATATACGGAGGCAGGGGCACCTCTAAACACACAAGTTGACACAAGTTGATCCTCGTGATCGATTCCTTAGCCGTGTGCGGTGCCCCCTGCCACCATATTCCTCGATAATACTGTAGTGGAGTTTAGGCGAAGCCCTGCTGCTGTAGTTCATCAAGATCGTCACCACGCCGTCGTGCTGACGAAACTCTTCCCCGACACTTTGCTGGATCAGAGTCCGGGGATCGTCATCGAGCTGAACGTGTGCTCGAACTCGGAGGTGCTGTAGTTTCGGTACTTGATCGGTTGGATCGTGAAGACGTACGACTACTTCCTCTACGTCGTGTCATCGCTTCCGCAGTCGGTCTGCGTTGGGTACGTAGACAACACTCTCCTCTCGTTGCTATGCATCACATGATCCTGTGTGCGCGTAGGAAATTTTTTGAAATTATTACGAAACCCAACAGTATTGTCCGATGGAGCACCCTTCGCCTTCATTTCTCCTAGGCTCCTGAACAACATAGCAAATGTCTGATAGTCTGGTTTCAAAACCATGCATATCTTGATGACATCGAACAATGTCTGTCCTTGTTTCACAAAGGGTCTCTATTAGGGAATGGACTTGTGTCTGGAGTGCAGGTATAACATTGTTTTGAGCTTGCATATCTTGATCATGAGGCAGTTTGGATGAGATTGCCTTAACAACCAACCCAGTATTACGCAGGAACGTGCTTTTGGCACTGTTAGTGGACATGTACTGACCCATTGCAGCAAGAGGTGACATTGCGGTTATAGTTGCCTCGTCACCTTTAGAAGGTGATGGTTCCACCATTTTTTCCATAGCTTGCTAAAAAGTTGAGTTTTTACATTAGTAGTACCAGAACAGAAGATATTAAGGAGGCATCAAAACCAAACAAAATAGCTTTGGTCTATATACAGAACTTATTCGGGTGAACCCATGTAAAATATTAGTTGTATTTTACTGCAAAGTACATAATAAAACCAGGTTCCAAACACATGACCATGTACCATGGCTAATTTACTGTCTATTTCTTCACATTATATTGATAGCTAAGGATAAAGAGACAACGTTTATAATATGGTAAGCATAGTATGACATCATTAATATCACGAAACAACTAAGAACAGACAAACAAGCAATTGTAACATTGTGTGGGCAAGTCCAGCACGTAACTAGATTACAGATCAAGATCAAAGGAACATCACTTCTCTCTTTTAAACCTTGTAAGGTGCAATGATACGCTAAGACAATTGTGTATAAAATTGAAAACAGTAATAGACATTGGTTGCAAACCATGGAGTTCAATGCACAAGTCAGAGTAAGTAGTAGTTAAAAGGCATGAGGATTAAGGACTTACAACATCGGCTTTGACTGGTGTAGTCATGCCCTTCATCTTGCTAGTGTGACAGTCCTTGAAGATTTCCACAGTATTTGGTTCAGGTACTTTTTGGTCCTTGCGGGCTTTCCCCTACATTTGGAACAAGTCAATATAGATATGATAATATGGTATAGCGAAAAGAGTGAAACAACAGCTAATTACAAGAGCCTCGCAGTGTGCAGTATAGCTACGAGATCCTGTCGTCTGTTGGAATTTCACTTTCATACGGTTGCCCTTGTTCTTTGAATAGATTACCTACAACAAGATAGATTTGTGAGGCACATGTGTAAATAGGACTTCAACATGTGATCTGATCACATATATATAATGTACCTGATACTTTGGATCACACCAGTGTTTAACGAGGCCTCTCTAGTCTTCATCCGATATATTTTCCACTTGAGATGTTTGGGCAAGTTCACTATTAGCCTTGCCTTAAAAGTGAGTTTTCCTCAAGTTATACTGATACTGTCGCAGAGTAGACTTGAAAACATGGGTGCAATCTTGTCTGGTTGCACCATCTTGGCTATCCAACTTGAACCTCATTTGTTGAAAATTATGGGAGTCTCATTATCAGCAACCTAGGAAGTATGGGACAGAGCAGGACGATATTACTAGTTTCCATGCATAACCATACTTACATATAAAATGGTCGAGGAAGGTGTTGAACTGGGTTTCATCTTTGTCATTCCTGTACTGAATCCATGTTGGGAGGATACGTACACGACACCTAACGGCAACCGTTGCCTCTGATACTAACTTGGCTAACTCTGTAGCATCATGTGGCCTTTTTAAACCTGCCTCAAAACTGATCTCCATTCTTCCTCCTCTAGATTTAGTTAACCTATTGAGCATTATCCCTGATGTTTCTTTCCTCTTGTACCTAGGTGCTAGTCCAACAACGAACATAGGAAGTGTTAGTGTACATCAAACTATGAGACTACAAATAAAGAAGCATACAACTGTAACTTGACTTCGGCAACTACCTTCTTGCTGTTGAAGCTCACAAAGTTCATCTGATCTTGCCAACTCGTCTTGTGTCAAGAGTGCTTTGGAATTAGTGTTAGGTGGCAAGGGAGCTTGGGAACATGTTGCTAGCTGAGTTGACAAACGAGTAACTCGTGCAGCTCGTGGTACTTTGGAAGGTGTTGCAACAACTAGGGCTGTCTCTGCTTGTTTGGTGGCAGCTATTTGTTTCTGTTTGGCTGGCTCTGCAGCTCGTGTAGCACGGGATACCCCGTTTGTACAATTTTTTGCTAGACTTTGACCTTCTATTGCACCATCAGTACCAGCAGAATCTGCAGGATTCTTCCGCTTCACTTTCCGTGTGTCCTTAGTACTAACACCATCCCCTGTCATTCTGTGTCCCTTGCTCTTTCTCCGTGCCATGTTAAGTCAAGCCGATAAGAAAAATGAATAACAATTTAGTTCTTCAGAACAAATTGATGTGTGATACAGACGAACTGAACTTTGATGTTAGACAACCACTGTTGGAAATATGCCCTAGAGGCAATAATAAATTAGTTATTATTATATTTCATTGTTCATGATAATCGTTTATTATCCATGCTAGAATTTTATTGATAGGAAACTCAGATACATGTGTGGATACATAGACAACACCATGTCCCTAGTAAGCCTCAAGTTGACTAGCTCGTTGATCAATAGATGGTTACGGTTTCCTGACCATGGACATTGGATGTCGTTGATAACGGGATCACATCATTAGGAGAATGATGTGATGGACAAGACCCAATCCTAAGCCTAGCACAAGATTGTGTAGTTCGTATGCTAAAGCTTTTCTAATGTCAAGTATCATTTCCTTAGACCATGAGATTGTGCAACTCCCGGATACCGTAGGAGTGCTTTGGGTGTGCCAAACGTCACAACGTAACTGGGTGGCTATAAAGGTGCACTACGGGTATCTGCGAAAGTGTCTGTTGGGTTGGCACGAATCGAGACTGGGATTTGTCACTCCGTGTAACGGAGAGGTATCTCTGGGCCCACTCGGTAGGACATCATCATAATGTGTACAATGTGACCAAGGAGTTGATCACGAGATGATGTGTTACGGAACAAGGAAAGAGACTTGCCAGTAACGATAATGAACAAGGTATCGGGATACCGACGATCGAATCTCGGGCAAGTATCGTACCGATAGACAAAGGGAATTGTATACGGGATTGACTGAATCCTTGACATCATGGTTCATCCGATGAGATCATCGGGAAGCATGTGGGAACCAACATGGGTATCCAGATCCCGCTGTTGGTTATTGACCGGAGAGTTGTCTCGGCCATGTCTGCATGACTCCCGAGCCCATAGGGTCTACACACTTAAGGTTCGATGACGCTAGGGTTATAGGGAAAGTATGTACGCGGTTACCGAATGTTGTTCGGAGTCCCAGATGAAATCCCGGACGTCACGAGCAGTTCCGGAGTGGTCCGAAGGTAAAGATTTATATATGGGAAGTCCCGTTTTGGTCACCGGAAAAGTTTCGGGTGCTATCGGTAACGTACCGGGACCACCGGGAGGGTCCCGGGGGTCCACCAGGTGGGGCCACCAGCCCTAGAAGGCTGCATGGGCCAAGTGTGGGAGGGGATCAGCCCCAGGTGGGCTGGTGCGCCCCCCCCCACCAAGGCCCAAGGCGCAAGGGAGAGTGGGAGGGGCAAACCCTAGGTCCAGATGGGCCTTAAGGCCCACCCTAGGTGCACCCCCTCTCTCCCCCCTTGGCCGCCACCCTAGATGGGTTTTGAGGCTGCCGCCACCCCTAGGGAGGGAACCCTAGATGGGGGCGCAGCCCCTCCCCTTCCCCTATATATACTTGAGGTATTGGGGGCTGCAAGACACGAGATCATCTCCCTCTTGGCGCAGCCCTACCTCTCTCCCTCCTCGTCTCTCGTAGTGCTTGGCGAAGTTAGAATTATCTCGTCATAAGTGTCATTTCAACAAATTATAAGTAGTACAAGCTAGAAAAGAATGCGAGATGTAACCTATATCACACTGCCAAGTCAAACATGTCTTATGATAAGTGATTTTTGCAGGTTACACAACAGTAGTACTTTGATGTATGAACATGGTGTGATAGACAAATATTGTATGTTCTAGAAACAGGAACACATGTCTTATTCACAAGTATAATGTGTAAAGTAAGCAGATGGAATTCAACAAAATTAGAAGCAATACAATCTAGACATCATACCTAACATGCAATCACATATAATAGTGCCAAGTTAGAGGGAGTGATACGTCTCCAACGTATCTATAATTTTTTATTGTTCCATGCTATTATATTATATGTTTTGGATGTTTAATGGGCTTTAATATGGTCTTTTATATTATTTTTGGGACTAACCTATTAACCAGAGGCCTAGCGCCAATTTTCTATTTTTCCCTATTTTAGAGTTTCATAGAAAAGGAATACCAAACAAAATCCAAACGGAATGAAACCTTCGTGATGATATTTCTTGGACCGAAAGCAAACCAGAAGACTTGGAGTTGAAGTCTGGAATGCCACGAGGCGGCCACGAGGCAGGAGGGCGCTCCACCACCCTCGTGGGCCCCTCGTAGCTCCATTGACGTAGTTCTTCCACCTATATATACTCTTATACCCTAGATCGATCGCAGAGAGCCACGAAACCACTTTTCCACCGCCGCAACCTTCTATACCCATGAGATCCCATCTTGGGGCCTCTTCCGGCGATCTGCCGGAGGGGGAATCGATCACGGAGGGCTTCTACATCAACACCATAGCCTCTCCGATGAAGCGTGAGTAGTTTACCATAGACCTTCGGGTCCATAGTTATTAGCTAGATGGCTTCTTCTCTCTCTTTGATTCTCAATACAAAGTTCTCCTCCATGTTCTTGGAGACCTATTCGATGTAATACTCTTTTGCGGTGTGTTTGCCGAGATCCGATGAATTGTGGGTTTATGAACAAGATTATCTATGAATATTATTTGGTTCTTCTCTGAATTATTATATGCATGATTTGATATCTTTGCAAGTCTCTTTGAATTATCAGTTTAGTTTGGCCTACTAGATTGATCTTTCTTGCAATAGGAGAAGTGCTTAGCTTTGGGTTCAATCTTGCGGTGTCCTTTTCCAGTGACAGTAGGGGCAGCAAGGCACGTATTGTATTGTTGCCATCAAGGATAAAAAGATGGGGTTTATATCATATTGTTTGAGTTTATCCCTCTACATCATGTCATCTTGCTTAATGTGTTACTCTGTTCTTATGAACTTAATACTCTAGATGCATGCTGGATAGCGGTCGATGTGTGGAGTAATAGTAGTAGATGCAGAATCATTTCGATCTACTTGACACGGACGTGATGCCTATATTCATGATCATTGCCTTAGATATTCTCATAACTATGCGCTTTTCTATCAATTGCTCGGCAGTAATTTGTTCACCCACCGTAATACATGCTATCTTGAGAGAAGCCACTAGGGAAACTTATGGCCCCCGGATCTCTTTCTTATTATATTGCATCTCTTTTATTTACATCGCATCTCGTTTACTATTTTGCAATCTTACTTTCCAATCTATACAACAAAAACACCAAAAATATTTATCTTACTATCTTTATTAGATCTCACTTTTGCGAGTGACCGTGAAGGGATTGACAACCCCTTTATCGCGTTGGTTGCAAGGTTCTTGATTGTTTGTGCAGGTACTAGGTGACTTGTGCGTTGTCTCCTACTGGATTGATACCTTGGTTCTCAAAAACTTAGGGAAATACTTACGCTACTTTGCTTCATCACCCTTTCCTCTTCAAGGGATAACCAACACATGCTCAAGATTCAAGAGGTAGCAAGAAGGATTTCTAGCGCCGTTGTCGGGGAGATCTACCCAAGTCAAGACATACCAAGTACCCATCATAAACTCTTCTCCCTCGCATTACATTATTTGCCATTCGCCTCTCATTTTTCTATCCCCCACTTCTAAAACGATTTTCAAAAACCTTTGCCTTTTCTTCACCCCTTTTCAGTTCGTCTCTTCTCGCTCGCCTCTTGTATGTTTGTTCTTAGTGCGGTTTGTTCCCATCATGTCTGAAACTGGGGAGGTTATCGTTGAAAAGGATAGTAGTAATGATGGGGGAAACTTTGATGCTTTTGATAATCCTCACTAAGAACCTACTATTTTACACACTAAAAAGTTTTGGATTGGTAGTGGTAATATTATTGGAAAAGGAGTTATTCAAGATTTCTTTACTTGCGCTGGAGCTTTGCCCACTATGGGTGGATCTATTCTTCATAGAACTAGTAGTCTTGCGGATGCTATATCTTTGCTCGTAGTTGAACTTGAAAGACAATTATCCACATGCATCCTTGCATACAAAGGATTTTTCTAGAATTTTCCAATATTGAGCATTCTTGTGTTAAGAGAGCAGCTACCATCTTTTTAGCACATGAGTTCAGATTTATAATAAAAGATGCCAATGAAATTTTTGCGCATTATAGGGTGGATGTTGGCCGTCCTCCCATGGAAGCAATCTTTTTTAATCAAGAAGACATAATGCGTTTACGATCTTTAGATCATGTTGCTTATAATGAAAACCTTAGAAAAAAGGTTCCTACCGATGTTGTAGTTGACAGGATTTCTGAACTTAATAATGCTTTTGATATTCAGAACAATGGGTTAGGTTTTTCTCTTGAACAAAGGCTCATGACTTTTTACCAAAAGAATGCTTATAATGATAAATTGGTTGTGCAATATGAAGGGCCAAAGGAGGAACCAATACCTCCCGAGCTTGATCTTGGGGACTTTTGTCCCATTAAATTTAGCCCTTTTGATTACTTTTGCCTCCCACAAAGAAAACTTGCTGCTGAACGTAGGGAGTATGAGATGAGTTTTCACGATTTTTCTTATCATTATTATGGCAATATGATACGTCCATTTTGCATCATGCTTTTATATCGATATTTATTGCATTATGGGCTGTTATTACACATTATGTCACAATACTTATGCCTATTCTCTCTTATTTTACAAGGTTTACATAAAGAGGGAGAATGCCGGCAGCTGGGATTCTGGGCTGGAAAAGGAGCAAATATTAGAGACCTATTCTGCACAGCTCCAAAAGTCCTAAAACTTCACAGAAGATGTTTTCAGAATATATAAAAAATACTCAGCGGAAGAAGTTCACCAGGGGGGCCACACCCTTCCCACGAGGGTGGGGGCGCTCCCTACCCCCTTGGCGCGCCCCCTACCTCGTGGGCCCCCTGGTGGCCCTCCGGTGGCCACCTTCTGCTATATTAAGTCTTTCGATGGGAAAAAATAATAAGCCATCTTCTCGGACGAAACTCCGCCGCCACGAGGCGGAACCTTGGCGGAACCAATCTAGGGCTCCGGCGGAGCTGTTCTGCCGGGGAAACTTCCCTCCGGGAGGGGGAAATCATCGCCATCATCATCACCAACGCTCCTCTCACTGGGAGAGGGCAATCTCCATCAACATCTTCATCAGCACCATCTCCTCTCAAAACCCTAGTTCATCTCTTGTATTCAATTCTTGTCTCCAAGTCCGGGATTGGTACTAGTAGGTTGCTAGTAGTGTTAATTACTCCTTGTAGTAGATGCTAGTTGGTTTAATTGGTGGAAGATCATATGTTCAGATCCTATATGCATATTTAATACCCCTTTGATTATGAACATGTTTATGCTTTGTGATTAGTTACGTTCGTTCCTGAGGACATGGGAGAAGTCTTGCTATTAGTAGTCATGTGAATTTGGTATTCGTTCGATATTTTGATGAGATGTATGTTGTCTCTCCTCTAGTGGTGTTATGTGAACGTCGACTACATGACACTTCACCATTATTTGGGCCTATAGGAAGGCATTGGGAAGTAATAAATAGATGATGGGTTGCTAGAGTGACAGAAGCTTAAACCCTAGTTTATGCGTTGCTTTGTAAGGGGCTGATTTGGATCCATATGTTTCATGCTATGGTTAGGTTTACCTTAATACTTTTGTTGTAGTTGCGGATGCTTGCAATAGAGGTTAATCATAAGTGGGATGCTTGTCCAAGTAAGGACAGTACCCAAGCACCGGTCCACCCACATACCAAATTATCAAAGTACTGAACGCGAATCATATGAGCGTGATGAAAACCAGCTTGACGATATTCCCATGTGTCCTCGGGAGCACTTTTCTCTATATAAGAGTTTGTCCAGGCTTTTCCTTTGCTACAAAAAGGATTGGGCCGTCTTGCTGCACTTTATTTACTTTTTTTACTTGTTGCTCGTTACAAATTATCATATCACAAAACTATTTGTTACCACTTATTTCAGTACCTGCAGAGAATACCTTGCTGGAAACCGCTTATCATTTCCTTCTGCTCCTCGTTGGGTTTGACACTCTTATTTATCGAAAGGACTACGATAGATCCCCTATACTTGTGAGTCATCAAGACTCTTTTCTGGCGCCGTTGCCGAGGAGTGAAGCGCCTTTGGTAGGTGGAATTTGGTAAGAAAAAAATTATATAGTGTGCTGAAATTTACTGTCACTTGTTACTATGGAAAGTAATCCTCTGAGGGGCTTGTTCGGGGTATCTTCACCCCGACCAGTAGAGCAAAGAGTTGCTCCTCAACCTACTGAACCTACTGAAAATGAAAATGTCTACTTTGAAATTCCTTCGGGTATGATAGAAAAACTGCTATCTAATCCTTTTTAGGAGATGGAACAAAGCATCCTGATGAGCATCTAATATATGTGGATGAAGTTTGTGGATTATTTAAGCTTGCAGGTGTACCCGGAGATGTTGTTAAGAAGAAGGTCTTCCCTTTATCTTTGAAGGGAGATGCATCGACATGGTATAGGCTATGTGATGATATGGGGTCATGGAACTACAAACGATTGAAATTGGAATTTCATCAGAAGTTTTATCCTATGCATCTTGTTCATCGTGATCGCAATTATATATATAATTTTTGGCCTCGCGAAGGAGAAAGCATCGCTCAAGCTTGGGGGAGGCTTAAATCAATGTTATATTCATGCCCCAATCATGAGCTCTCAAGAGAAATGATTATTCAAAAAATTTATGCTCGGCTTTCTGATAGCAATCGCACCATGCTTGATACTTCTTGTGCTGGCTCTTTTATGATGAAGACTATTGAATTCAAATGGGATTTATTGGAAAGAATTAAATGCAACTCTGAAGATTGGGACCTCGACAAAGGTAAGGAGTCAGGTATGACACCTAGGTTTTATTGTGTTAAATCTTTTATGGATACCGATGTTTTCCGTAAATTTAGCACTAAATATGGACTTGACTCTGAGATAGTAGCTTCTTCCTGTGAATCTTTTGCTACTCATGTTGATCTCCCGAAGGAGAAGTGGTTTAAATATCATCCTCCCATAGAAGTAAAAGTAGCTGCACCAATTAAAGTTGAATAAAAGATTGTCACTTATAATGATCCAATTGTTCCTACTTCTTATGTTGAGAAACCACCTTTCCCTATCAGGATAAAGGATCATGCTAAAGCTTCAACTGTGGTTCGTAAAAGCAATATTAAAACTTATACACCTCCTGAGCAAATTAGAGTTGAAACTAATACTGCTATTGTTAAAGATCTCTTGTATGATAATATTGATGGGCATGTTATTAATTTCTGTGATGAAACTGCTAGAATTGCTAAACCTTGTGCTAAAGATAAACCTAGACCTGTGGTAGGCATGCCTGTTATTTCTGTTAAAATAGAAGATCATTGTTATCATGGCTTATGTGATATGGGTGCCAGTGCTAGTGCAATACCTATTAGCCTATATAGAGAAATCATGCATGATATTGCACCTGTTGAATTAGAAGATATTGATGTCACAATTAAACTTGCCAATAGAGATACTGTTTCACCAATGGGAATTGTTAGATATGTTGAAGTCTTGTGTGGAAAAACTAAATATCCAGCTGATTTTCTTGTTCTTGGTTCCCCACAAGATAGCTTTTGTCCCATTATATATGGTAGACCCTTCCTGAACACTGTTAATGCTACCATAGATTGCAAAAGGGATGTTGTTACTATCGGTTTAGATGATATGACTCATGAATTTAATTTCTCTAAATTTAGTAGACAACACCGTGAAGAAGAATTACCTAGTAAGGATGAAATTATTGGTCTTGCTTCTATTGCCGTACCTCCTAGTGATCCTTTAGAACAATATTTGCTAGACCATGAAAATGACATGTTTATGAATGAAAGAAGGGAAATAGATGAAGTATTCTTTAAACAGGAACCTATTCTGAAACACAATTTGCCTGTTGAAATCCTAGGGGATCCTCCTCCACCCAAGGGTGATCCCGTGTTTGAGCTTAAAACGTTGCCTGATACTCTTAAATATGCTTATCTTGATGAGAAAAAGATATATCATGTTATTATTAGTGCTAACCTTTCATAGCACGAGGAAGAGAGATTATTGAAAACTCTGAAGAAGCACCATGCCGCTATTGGTTATACTCTTGATGATCTTAAGGGCATTAGTCCCACTCTATGTCAACATAAAATAAATTTGGAAGAAGATGCTAAACCAGTTCGTGATCATCAACGACGGCTGAATCCTAAAATTAAAGAAGTGGTAAGAAAGGAAATACTAAAGGTCCTTGAGGCAGGTATAATCTATCCCGTTGCTAATAGTCAGTGGGTAAGTCCTGTCCATTGTGTCCCCAAGAAGGGAGGTATTACTGTCATTCCTAATGATAAAGATGAATTGATTCCTCAACGAATTATTATAGGTTATAGGATGGTAATTGATTTCCGCAAATTAAATAAGGCCACTAAAAAGGATCATTACCCCTTACCTTTTATCGATCAAATGCTAGAGAGATTATCCAAACATACACATTTTTGCTTTCTAGATGGTTATTCTGGTTTCTCTCAAATACCTGTGTCAGCCAAAGATCAATCAAAGACTACTTTTACTTGCCCTTTTGGTACTTTTGCTTATAGACGTATGCCTTTTGGTTTATGTAATGCACGTGCTACCTTTCAAAGATGCATGATGGCTATATTCTCTGACTTTTGTGAAAAGATTTGTGAGGTTTTCATGGACGATTTCTCCGTCTATGGATCTTCTTTTGATGATTGCTTGAGCAACCTTGATCGAGTTTTGCAGAGATGTGAAGAAACTAATCTTGTCTTGAATTGGGAAAAGTGTCACTTTATGGTTAATGAAGGTATTGTCTTGGGGCACAAAGTTTCTAAAAGAGGTATTGAGGTTGATAAAGCCAAGGTTGATGCTATTGAGAAGATGCCATGTCCCAAGGACATCAAAGGTATAAGAAGTTTCCTTGGTCACGCTGGATTTTATAGGAGGTTCATTAAGGACTTCTCAAAAATTTCTCGGCCTCTGACTAATTTATTACAAAAAGATATACCATTTGTCTTTGATGATGATTGTGTAGAAGCATTTGAAATACTTAAGAAAGCATTGATCTCTGCACCTATTGTTCAGCCACCTGATTGGAATTTACCTTTGAAATTATGTGTGATGCTAGTGATTATGCTGTAGGTTCTGTTCTAGGACAAAGAGTTGATAAGAAATTAAATGTTATTCAATATGCTAGTAAAACCCTAGACAATGCTCAAAGAAATTATGCTACTACTGAAAAAGAATTCTTAGCAGTTGTATTTGCTTGTGATAAGTTCAGACCTTATATTGTTGATTCTAAAGTACCTATTCACACTGATCATGCTGCTACTAAATATCTAATGGAAAAGAAAGATGCTAAACCTAGACTTATTAGATGGGTTCTCTTGCTACAAGAATTTGACTTACATATCGTTGATAGAAAGGGAGCTGAGAACCCCGTTGCAGACAACTTGTCTAGGTTAGAAAATGTGCTTGATGACCCATTTCCTATTGATGATAGCTTTCCTGATGAGAAATTAAATGTCATAAATGCTTCTCATACTGCTCCATGGTATGCTGATTATGCTAATTACAGTGTTGCTAAGTGTATACCACCTAGTTTCACATACCAGCAAAAGAAAAAGTTCTTATATGATTTGAGGCATTGCTTTTGGGATGACCCACATCTTTATAAAGATGGAGTAGATGGTGTTATTAGACGTTGTGTACCTGAGCATGAACAGGAACAGATCCTACGCAAGTGTCACTCCGAAGCTTATGGAGGACACCATGCTGGAGATAGAACTGCACATAAGGTATTGCAATCTGGTTTTTATTGGCCTACTCTCTTCAAGGATGCCCGTAAGTTTGTCTTATCTTGTGATGAATGTCAAAGAATTGGTAATATTAGTAGATGTCAAGAAATGCCTATGAATTATTCACTTGTTACTGAACCATTTGATGTTTGGGGCTTTAACTATATGGGACCTTTTCCTTCCTCTAATGGATATACACATATTTTACTTACTGTTGATTACGTTACTAAGTGGGTAGAAGCTATTCCAACTAGTAGTGCTGATCATAACACTTCTATTAAAATGCTTAAAGAAGTTATTTTTCTAAGATTAGGAGTCTCTGGATATTTAATGACTGATGGTGGTTCACATTTTATTCATGGTGCTTTCCGTAAAATGCTTGCTAAATATGATATTAATCATAGAATTGCATCCCCTTATCACCCCCGGTATAGTGGTCAAGTAGAATTGAGTAATAGAGAGCTCAAATTAATTTTGCAAAAGACTGTTAATAGATCTAGAAAGAATTGGTCCAAGAAACTTGATGATGCATTATGGGCCTATAGAACTGCATATAAAAATCCTATGGGTATGTCTCCGTATAAAATGGTTTATGGAAAAGCATGTCACTTACCTCTCGAACTAGAACACAAGGCATATTGGGCTATTAAAGAGCTCAATTATGATTTTAAACTTGCCGGTGAGAAGAGGTTATTTGATATTAGCTCACTCAATGAATGGAGAACCCAAGCCTACGAAAATGCCAAGTTGTTTAAAGAAAAAGTTAAAAGATGGCATGATAAAAGGAGACAAAAGCGTGAGTTTAATGTAGGTGATTATGTATTGCTATACAACTCTCGTTTAAGATTTTTTGCAGGAAAACTTCTCTCTAAATGGGAAGGTCCTTACGTTATCGAGGAGGTCTATCGTTCCGGTGCCATAAAAATCAACAACTTCGAAGGCACAAATTCGAAGGTGGTGAATGGTCAAAGAGTCAAACATTATATCTCAGGTAATCCCATAAATGTTGAAACCAATGTTATTGAAACCATAACCCCGGAGGAATACATAAGGGACACTTTCCGGAATGTTTTAGACTCCGAAAAGGAATAGGTTTGTGGTACGGTAAGTAAACCGACTCCAAAACAGTTTTTAAGGCAATATTTCTCTGTTTTGGAATATTTAGAAAAATAGAAAAATAAGAAGCAGTCCGGGAAGGACACGAGGGCTCCACGAGGGTGGAGGGCGCGCCCTACCCCCTGGGCGCGCCCCCTACCTCGTGGGCACCTTGTGTGCTCTCCGGACTCCATTTTCGTACACGACACGTATTTTTGTCGGTAAAAATTCATTATATAATCTCCCGGGGTTTTTGACTCCCGTATCATGCAAAAGTCTCCTGTTTTTGTTTCGAGCTATTTTTTGACAGATCCAGGTCTTCATGTCATCTTCAAGCGCCCCCAAGGACCAGTTCTTCGAGAAGGTCATCAACCCCTACCTCGCAGAAGTGCTGCAACACCCTCAAACCATTGAGATGCGTGAGGGTTTGTTACACATCCGCAATGCTGAGGGACCAAGGAAGACCGGAAGCACGGAGGCAAGGCTTGAGGCATTGGAGCAAGAAGTTTTCAAGTGTCAGGAGATGGTGGAGCGTGGACTCGATTCCTATCACATTATGATCACGGAGTTCACCAACAACCACAAGCTGGACGTCAAGGACATTGGGGAGGCCATCTTCAAGCTCCATGAGAAAAATGAGCACCTCCAATCCCAGATCTATGAACTGCAAAATCAAAACTGTGAGTATGAATATAGATTCAAGAGGATGAGTTTGGCTGCAGATTTGAGGTTTCAGGAGACTCGATCATCCTTCTATGATGGTGAGCCCATGCCGTGGAAGAAGGACGACAAGCCTACGCCATCAACAAAACCATCACCTTCTCCACCAACAAAGAAGAATTGAGTATCTAGTATGGGCACGCCCTTTGGCAACTGCCAAGCTTGGGGGAGTGCCCCGGTATTGTATCACCATCACTTTTATCTTTACCGTTTTTTCTTAGTTCTATCCTTTTGGTAATATCTTGATCTAGTAGAATAAAGTTCATGGCATGATCTAGTTTTGAGTTTTGCTTTATGATCCTTCTATGTAATCGAGTCCGTGAGCTATATAATAAAGATTAGTGTTGAGTCAAGGGCTTGATTATTTTGCCATGATCCTAAGGGAATAAAAGAAAGGAGAAATAAATAAAAAGAAATAAAGAGATCATGTGAGTCTTATGGAGAGTAATGAGCTCACATAGAAAAAAGTATGATGAATAAAAGTTGTTGAGAGTTGACAAGCATAGTTTTGGTCATCGTTGCAATTAATAGGAGGTAATAAAGAAAGAGAGGTCTTCACATATAAATATACTATCTTGGACATCTTTTATGATTGTGAGCACTCATTAAAATATGACATGTTAAAGAGTTGACGTTAGACAAGGAAGACAACATAATGGGTTATGTTTTCTTACATCTGAGATAAATTATATTGTCATGGATCATCCAACATGGTTGAGCTTGACTTTCCCCCTCATGCTAGCCAAATTCATCGCACCAAGTAGAGATACTACTTGTGCTTCCAAATACCCTTAAACCAGTTTTATCATGAGAGTCCACTATACCTACCTATGGATTGAGTAAGATCCTCCAAGTAAGTTGTCATCGGTGCAAGCAATAAAAATTGCTCTCTAAATATGCATGACTTATTAGTGTGGGAGAAAATAAGCTTTATACGATCGTGTGATATGGAAGAAATAAAAGCGACATACTGCATAATAAAGGTCCATATCACAAGTGGCAATATAAAGTGACGTTCTCTTGCATTAAGGTTTTGTGCATCCAACCATAAAAGCGCATGACAACCTCTGCTTCCCTCTGTGAAGGGCCTATCTTTTACTTATATCTCCTACCTTGCATAAGAGTCATGGTGATCTTCACCCTTCCTTTTTACATTTCATCCTTTGGCAAGCACAGTATGTTGGAAAGATCCTGGTATATATGGCTAATTGGATGTGAGTTTTCATGAACTATTATTGTTGACATTACCCTTGAGGTAAAACATTGGGAGGCAAAACTATAAGCCCTATCTTTCTCTGTGTCCGATTAAAACTCCATACCCATAAGTATTACGTGAGTGTCAGCAATTGTGAAAGACTATATGATAGTTGAGTATGTGGACTTGCTGAAAAGCTCTTATATATTGACTCTTTCCTATGTTATGATAAATTTCAATTGCTCCAATGACTGAGATTATAGTTTGTTAGTTTTCAATGAAGTTTATGATTCATACTTGAAATTGTGATTGAATTGTTACTCTAGCATTAGAAATTATATGACAAGAATTATATAAGTTGCTGTTCTAAGAATGATCATGATGTTGGAAATATGCCCTAGAGGCAATAATAAATTAGTTATTATTATATTTCCTTGTTCATGATAATCGTTTATTATCCATGCTAGAATTGTATTGATAGGAAACTCAGATACATGTGTGGATACATAGACAACACCATGTCCCTAGTAAGCCTCTAGTTGACTAGCTCGTTGATCAATAGATGGTTACGGTTTCCTGACCATGGACATTGGATGTCATTGATAACGGGATCACATCATTAGGAGAATGATGTGATGGACAAAGACCCAATCCTAAGCCTAGCACAAGATCATGTAGTTCGTATGCTAAAGCTTTTCTAATGTCAAGTATCATTTTCTTAGACCATGAGATTGTGCAACTCCCGGATACCGTAGGAGTGCTTTGGGTGTGCCAAACGTCACAACGTAACTGGGTGGCTATAAAGGTACACTACAGGTATCTCCGAAAGTGTCTGTTGGGTTGGCACGAATCGAGACTGGGATTTGTCACTCCGTGTAAATGGAGAGGTATCTCTGGGCCCACTCGATAGGACATCATCATAATGCGCACAATGTGATCAAGGAGTTGATCACGGGATGATGTGTTACGAAACAAGTAAAGAGACTTGCCGGTAACAAGATTGAACAAGGTATCGTACCGCTAGACAAAGGGAATTGTATACGGGATTGATCGAATCCTCAACATCGTGGTTCATCCGATGAGATCATCGTGGAACATGTGGGAGCCAGCATGGGTATCCAGATCCCGCTGTTTGTTATTGACCGGAGAGTCATCTCGGTCATGTCTGCATGTCTCCCGAACCCGTAGGGTCTACACACTTAAGGTTCGGTGACGCTAGGGTTATAGAGATATTAGTATGCGGTAACCCGAAAGTTGTTCGGAGTCCCGGATGAGATCCCGGACGTCACGAGGAGTTCCGGAATGGTCCGGAGGTAAAGATTTATATATGGTAAGTCTTGTTTTGGTCGTCGGAAAAGTTTCGCGCATTATCGGTATTGTACCGGGAGTGTCAAAAGGGGTCCGGGGGTCCACCAAGGGGGTCCACCTGCCCCGGGGGGCCACATGGGCTTAGGGGTGTGCGCCTTGGCCTGTATGGGCCAAGGGCACCAGCCCCAAGAGGCCCATGCGCCAAGAGATAAAGGAAAGGAAGAGTCCTAAAGGGGGAAGGCACCTCCGAGGTGCCTTGGGGAGGATGGACTCCTCCCTGGCCGCACCCTTCCTTGGAGGAAGGGCCAAGGCTGTGCCCCCCTCTCCCTTGGCCCTATATATAGTGGGGGGAAGGGAGGGCAACCATACCTAAGCCCTGGCGCCTCCCTCTCCCTCCCATGACACATCTCCCTCCTCCCACAGCGCTTGGCGAAGCCCTGTTGGAATCCCGCTACTTCCACCACCACGCCGTCGTGCTGCTGGATCTCCATCAACCTCTCCTTCCCCCTTGCTGGATCAAGAAGGAGGAGACATTGCTGCTCCGTACGTGTGTTGAACGCGGAGGTGCCGTCCGTTCGGCGCTAGGATCATCGGTGATATGGATCACGACGAGTACGACTCCATCAACCCCGTTCTCTTGAACGCTTCCGCGCGCGATCTACAAGGGTATGTAGATCCACTCCTCCCTCGTTGCTAGATTTCTCCATAGATAGATCTTGGTGACACGTAGGAAAATTTTGAATTTATGCTACGTTCCCCAACGAATGATGCCCTCATGTCCGTATTTTATTTTTATCGACACCTCTATCTCTAAACATGTGGATATATTTTTCGATTTCGGCTTTCGCTTGAGGACAAGCGAGGACTAAGCTTGAGGGAGTTGATACGTCCATTTTGCATCATGCTTTTATATTGATATTTATTGCATTATGGGCTGTTATTACACATTATGTCACAATACTTATGCCTATTCTCTCTTATTTTACAAGGTTTACATAAAGAGGGAGAATGCCGACAGCTGGGATTCTGGGCTGGAAAAGGAGCAAATATTAGAGACCTATTCTGCACAACTCCAAAAGTCCTGAAACTTCACGGAAGACGTTTTCAGAATAAATAAAAAATACTCAGCGGAAGAAGTTCACCAGGGGGCCACACCCTGCCCACGAGGGTGGGGGGTGCTCCCTACCCCCTTGGCGCACCCCCTACCTCGTGGGCCCCCTGGTGGACCTCCGGTGGCCATCTTCTGCTATATGAAGTCTTTCGATGGAAAAAAATAAGCCATCTTCTCAGAGGAAACTCCGCCGCCACGAGGCGGAACCTTGGCAGAACCAATCTAGGGCTCCGGCGGAGCTGTTCTACCGAGAAAAATTCCCTCCGGGAGGGGGAAATCATCGCCATCGTCATCACCAACGCTCCTCTCATCGGGAGAGGGAAATCTCCATCAACATCTTCATCAGCACCATCTCCTCTCAAAACCCTAGTTCATCTCTTGTATTCAATTCTTGTCTCCAAGTCTGGGATTGGTACTAGTAGGTTGCTAGTAGTTTTAATTACTCCTTGTAGTTGATGCTAGTTGGTTTAATTTGTGGAAGATCATATGTTCAGATCCTATATGCATATTAATACCCCTCTGATTATGAACATGTTTATGCTTTGTGAGTAGTTACATTTGTTCCTGAGGACATGGGAGAAGTCTTGCTATTTGTAGTCATGTGAATTTGGTATTCGTTCGATATTTTGATGAGATGTATGTTGTCTCTCCTCTAGTGGTGTTATGTGAACGTCGACTACATGACACTTCACCATTATTTGGGCCTAGAGGAAGGCATTGGGAAGTAATAAATAGATGATGGGTTGCTAGAGTGACAGAAGCTTAAACCCTAGTTTATGCGTTGCTTCATAAGAGGCTGATTTGGATCTATATGTTTCATGCTATGGTTAGGTTTACCTTAATACTTTTGTTGTAGTTGCGGATGCTTGCAATAGAGGTTAATCATAAGTGGGATGCTTGTCCAAGTAAGGACAGTACCCAAGCACCGGTCCACCCACATACCAAATTATCAAAGTACCGAACGCGAATCATATGAGCGTGATGAAAACCAGCTCGACGATATTCCCATGTGTCCTCGGGAGCGCTTTTCTCTATATAAGAGTTTGACCAGGCTTGTCCTTTGCTACAAAAAGGATTGGGCCATCTTGCTGCACTTTATTTACTTTTGTTACTTGTTGCTCGTTACAAATTATCCTATCTAAAAACTATCTGTTACCACTTATTTGAGTACTTGCAGAGAATACCTTGCTGGAAACTGCTTATCATTTCCTTCGGCTCCTCGTTGGGTTCGACACTCTTACTTATCGAAAGGACTACGATAGATCCCCTATACTTGTGGGTCATCACAATACCTAGATCTATTCTTGTTTTTACTTGAGGCTATATTTTTAATCACCACATGATATGTGTTTTGCTTGGAGCGTCTTGTATGATTTGAGTCTTTGCTTTTTAGTTTACCACAATCATCCTTTATGTACACACCTTTTGGGAGAGACACGCATGAATTGGAATTTATTAGAATATTCTATGTGCTTCACTTATATCTTTTGAGCTAGATAATTTTGCTCTAGTGCTTCACTTATATAGTTTTAGAGCACGATGGTGGTTTTATTTTATAGAAATTATTGATCTCCCATGCTTCACTTATATTATTTTGAGAGTCCCTAGAACAGCATGGTAATTTTCTTTGGCTATAAAATCAGTTCTAATATGATGGGCATCCAAGATGGGTATAATAAAAACTTTCATATAAAGTGCATTGAATACTATGAGAAGTTTGATTCCTTATGATTGTTTTGAGATATGAAGATGGTGATATTAGAGTCATGCTAGTTGAGTAGTTGTGAATTTGAGAGATACTTGTGTTAAAGTTTGTGATTCCCGTAGCATGCATGTATGATGAACCGTTATGTGATGAAGTCGGAGCATGATTTATTTTTTGATTGTCTTCCTTATGAGTGGCGGTCGAGGACGAGCGATGGTCTTTTCCTACAAATCTATCCCCCTAGGAGCATGCATGTAGTACTTTGTCTCGATAACTAATAGATTTTTGTAATAAGTATGTGAGTTCTTGATGACTAATGTTGAGTCCATGGATTATACGCACTCTCACCCTTCCACCATTGCTAGCCTCTCTAGTACCGCGCGAATTTCGCCGGTACCATAAACCCACCATTTACCTTCCTCAAAACAGCCACCATACCTACCTATTATGGCATTTCCATAGCCATTCCGAGATATATTGCCATGCAACTATCCACCATTCCGTTTATTATGACACGCTTCATCATTGTCATATTGCTTTGCATGATCATGTAGTTGACATCGTATTTGTGGCAAAGCCACCTTCATAATTTTTTCATACATGTCACTCTTGAATCATTGCACATCCCGGTACACCACTGGAGGCATTCACATAGAGTCATATTTTGTTCTAAGTATCAATTTGTAATTTTTGAGTTGTAAGTAAATAAAAGTGTGATGATCTTCATTATTAGAGCATTGTCCCAGTGAGGAAAGGATGATGGAGACTATGATTCCCCACAAGTCGAGATGAGACTCCAGACAAAAAATAAAAAAAGGAAAAAAGAGGCCATAAAAAGGAAGAAAGCCCAAATAAAAAAATGAGAGAAAAGAGAGAAGGGGCAATGCTACTATCCTTTTTCCACACTTGTGCTTCAAAGTAGCACCATGATCTTCATGATAGAGAGTCTCCTATTTTGTCACTTTCATATACTAGTGGGAATTTTTCATTATAGAACTTGCCTTGTATATTTCAATGATGGGCTTCTTCAAAATGCCCTAGGTCTTCGTGAGTAAGCAAGTTGGATGCACACCCACTTAGTTTCTTTTCAAGCTTTCATACACTTATAGCTCTAGTGCATCCGTTGCATGGCAATCCCTACTCACTCACATTGATATGTATTGATGGGCATCTCCATAACCCGTTGATACGCCTAGTTGATGTGAGACTATCTTCTCCTTTTTGTCTTCACCACAACCACCATTCTATTCCACCTATAGTGCTATGTCCATGGCTCATGCTCATGTATTGCGTGAAGATTGAAAAAGTTTGAGAACATCAAAAGTATGAAACAATTGCTTGGCTTTCATCGGGTTGTGCATGATTTAAATATTTTGTGTGATGAAGACAGAGCATAGCCAGACTATATGATTTTGTAGGGATAGCTTTCTTTGGCCATGTTATTTTGAGAAGACATGATTACTTTGTTAGTATGCTTGAAGTATTATTATTTTTATGTCAATATTAAACTTCTGTTTTGAATCTTTCGGATCTGAACATTCATGCCACAACATAGAAAATTACATTGATAATTTTGTTAGGTAGCATTCCACATCAAAAATTCTATTTTTATCATTTACCTACTCGAGGACGAGCAGGAATTAAGCTTGGGGATGCTTGATACATCTCCAACGTATCTATAATTTTTGATTTGTTACATGCTATTATATTATCTATTTTGGATGTTTAATAGGCTTTAATATACTCTTTTATATTATTTTTGGGACTAACCTATTAACCGGAGGCCTAGTGCCAGTTTCTGTTTTTTGCCTATTTCAGAGTTTCGTCGAAAAGGAATACCAAACGGAATGAAACCTTTGTGATGATCTTTCTTGGACCGAAAGCAAACCAGAAGACTTGGAGTTGAAGTCTGGAATGCCACGAGGCGGCCGCAAGGCAGAAGGGCGCACCCAAGGGGTAGGCACGCCTCCACCCTCGTGGGCCCCTCATAGCTCCACCGACGTACTTCTTCCACCTATATATACTCTTATACCCTAGATCGATCGCAGAGAGCCACGAAACCACTTTTCCACCGCTGCAACCTTCTGTACCCATGAGATCCCATCTTGGGGCCTCTTCCGGCGATCTGCCGGAGGGGGAATCGATCACACAGGGCTTCTATATCAACACCATAGCCTCTCCGATGAAGCGTGAGTAGTTTACCATGGACCTTTGGGTCCATAGTTATTAGCTAGATGGCTTCTTCTCTCTATTTGATTCTCAATACAAAGTTCTCCTTGATGTTCTTGGAGATCTATTCGATGTAATACTCTTTTGCGGTGTGTTTGCCGAGATCCGATGAATTGTGGGTTTATGAACAAGATTACCTATGAATATTATTTTGTTCTTCTCTGAATTCTTATATGCATGATTTGATATCTTTGCAAGTCTCTTCGAATTATCGGTTTAGTTTGGCCTACTAGATTGATCTTTCTTGCAATGGGAGAAGTGCTTAGCTTTGGGTTCAATCTTGCGGTGTCCTTTCCCAGTGATAGTAGGGGCAGCAAGGCACGTATTGTATTGTTGCCATCGAGGATAAAAAGATGGGTTTTATATCATATTATTTGAGTTTATCCCTCTACATCATGTCATCTTGCTTAATGCGTTACTCTGTTCTTATGAACTTAATACTCTAGATGCATGCTGGATAGTGGTCGATGTGTGGAGTAATAGTAGTAGATGCAAAATCATTTCCATCTACTTGACACGGACGTGATGCCTATATTCATGATCATTGCCTTAGATATTCTCATAACTATGCGCTTTTCTATCAATTGCTCGGCAGTAATTTGTTCACACACCATAATACATGCTATCTTGAGAGAAGCCACTAGTGAAACCTATGGCCCCGGGATCTCTTTCTTATTATATTGCATCTCTTTTATTTACATCGCATCTCGTTTACTATCTCGCAATCTTACCTTCCAATCTATACAACAAAAATACCAAAAATATTTATCTTACTATCTTTATTAGATATCACTTTTGCGAGTGACCGTGAAGGGATTGACAACCCCTTTATTGCGTTGGTTGCAAGGTTCTTGATTGTTTGTGCAGGTACTAGGTGACTTGTGTGTTGTCTCCTACTAGATTGATACCATGGTTCTCAAAAACTGAGGGAAATACTTAATCTACTTTGCTGCATCACCCTTTCCTCTTCAAGGGAAAAACAACGCATGCTCAAGAGGTAGCAGGGAGCACCTGTGATGGTGCACTAGGGGAGACGTGCTCATCATCAACACAGCTATGTTGAGTGTCTATGCATGTGTTGTCTTGCAAATCATCTTGGGGGGTTGGAGGAGTAGAATCTGTAGAGGCCCTCTGTTTGGAAGGAGCACCTTTATTCGCTGCCTTGCTAACTTCCTTCCGCTTTATTGATTTTGAATTGTCAAGTAAAACCGACAAGAAAAAGAAATAAAATTCACTCTTCATAACTCATTCGTGCATGATACTGACAATAACTACTTTGATGTAAGGCAAACACATGATACCAGGATGGAATATGTACGAAAAACAGGACGGCATGGCATATTCACAACTGTTTGTGTAAACTAAGCAGAATCCATTTCAACAAATAAGAAGCAATGCAAGCTAGACACCACATGAAAGATGCAACCAATATGACTCTGCCAAGTTAAAAGCGTCCCATCATAAATGCCATTTCAACAAATTATAAGCAGCGCATGCTATAAATCATATGAAAGATGCAACTAATATCGCACTGCATATACTAAAGGTGTCTCGTCATATTGATTGATGCGGGATACTAAAAAACAATAGTTTTATGTAAGGACATGCTTAATAGACAGATACACTATGTACTAAAAATAGGAAGGCATGTCACGTTAACAGGTATAATGTATAAACTAAACAGAATAGCACATGCAATTTAACCAGATTGGAAGAATTACAATCTAGACACCATATGCAACATGCAACCACATATCACGCTGCCAAGTTAGAGCAAGCACCTGCAATGCTCGTGTAGGGGAAATGCGGTAATTGGTGAAGAAACCAACCTCACCAAGTATCAGCCGGGTTTTGATGCAGGTAATAAGAAGATGGCGGATCCTTCATATAAAGTGATGGACTTAATCCCGCTGGTTCATAAGCACACTCTCGCCCCTGAGATTGACCTGTCTGGTCTGATTGATGATGAGGCTGAATTTGTCGCCCTTCATGGCTTTGACTTGTCCAAACCCAACTTCCAGATGGTGGAGGAGGACGAACTGGCAAGGGGTGAGGCGCAACCATCAAGTCAGCCGGGCCAAGAATCATGAATCAGCTCCGGTTTATCATCAGCTGTATGGGAGACTGAAAAATAGTATCATTTTGGGCTCCAAACGCCTTGTAATAGGCTAGCTGAAAACTTCTTGCTTTGCTATGCCATCGTGCATATTGTGCTGCTTATAACACTTATTTATCCGTTATATGAAGATATGATATATATCCTTTATGACTTTAACAAGTTTGAATCTGTTCCTGCATACAACATTTAAAAGTGTCCTGGTGGTTTACCGCTGAACGGGTTATAATGCCCCAACATGAACTTATCATGATTCATAACCAAAACTGGTTAAAATAATAATCATATATGAAAATATATCTTACCTGTGATATTTGATCACACTCGTTGATTTTACCAAGCCAGTGTAGTAAGGGTGATAACCCAAGACTTTGGATGCTGGTAGTTATCAGAGATTGCCGGCTTATGAACAAAGACCGGACCGGGTTAATAAACACCGGATATTTACCTTTGTTTTATACTGGTGACTTATAGTCGAAGACCAGGCCTGGTTATTAAACACAGTTTAATGTCATATATGACTCAGAAGGCATTATAAGACTTATTGTTTTTCAACCTCGTATTACTATGTCACTGAAGAAAAAATCTCAAAAAGACATTCAAATCAAAACAACAGAAAAAATCTGAGGCTTTCATAGGCTGCCAAGCCAAAATATCTTCTTCAATGAAACTAGCATTAGCCACTGGAAGGTACGCGCTTTCTGTGAGCCGGCCCTCATTGACCCAATCGACATTTTAATCTGGATAAGTTCAGTTCTTATTTAAAGATAGACTTATCAGGAGTACACGGGGTTAGAGCAGCATTGTGCATCACAGGACGAATTATCCAAGTTTCAAGGAAGGCGGCTTTACAACCTGAGCTTCTCCTTGCTATCCGTAAAACCGTGCCCTCTCATGACAAACCGGCGTTTTAACCTTAACGAGTTCAGGGTCTTGTTTAAAAGATTGACTGTTAAGAGTTCGGCGGGTCAATCAGGATTACCTGATGGAGAAGCATCTGGCATACAGGCAGGATAACCCGGGGTTTTAGGTGAATATACCTAGCTTCCAAGCCTGGCTTTTATAGCCCATCACAATGTTATGAACTCTTTGTTCTTTAGAACAAAAAGAGCCCCCAAGTGACATTTTGAGCTGTGCTCAGGGGGTACCTATGTTTGAGTCATGCTTTTGCCACAAACTCTCTTTGGTCCCAAGTTTTTTGTATATGGCCTATAAGCCGGATCAAAGGGTAATTATAACTTTGTTGTATAAAGCAGAAGCCCCCAAGTAATCAAAAATTCATTAATTTAGAGAGAGAAAATGGCAGAGGCCCTGCTTTAGCGGGGATGTCAACTTTATTATTGTAATCATAATATATACATCATCAAAATATGTACATTGGATGAGCCGGTGGCTCAGGTGTAGTATGGCCTAAGCTGAGTAATATTCCAGGGGGCAGGTCTCCTCCTCCGACGTGCGTGAGTCCTTGTGTTCTCGAACATCAATAAGGTAATATGACCCGTTGTTTAGATTCTTGATGACCACAAAGGGTCCTTCCCAAGGTGGGGATAACTTGTGCATACCAGTCTGATCCTGGATAAGCCGGAGCACCAGGTCGCCTTCTTGAAAAGTTCTGGTTTTAACCCGGCGGTTGTGATAACGGCGCAGATCTTGCTGGTAAATCGTCGAACGAGCTGTTGCTATGTCATGCTCCTCATCCAACATATCAAGTGCTTCTTGATGTGCTATTTCATTATCTGCTTCAACATAAGCCACCACAGGAGGCGAGTCATGACGGATGTCACTAGGGAGAACTGCCTCTGCTCCATAAACCATGAAGAAAGGTGTGTAACCCGCAGATTTGTTTGGGGTGGTATTGATGCTCCATAATACGGAAGGTAACTCCTCCACCCAACAACCCGGCGTCCTCTGCAGGGGAACCATAAGCCGGGGTTTGATGCCTTTCAGGATCTCTTGGTTTGCTCTCTCAGCTTGACCACTGGATTGAGGGTGAGCTACTGATGATACATCAAGCCGGATATGCTCACGTTGGCAAAATTCTTCCATAGCACCTTTAGAGAGATTAGTGCCATTGTCTGTTATAATGCTGTGTGGAAAGCCAAAACGGAAGATCACCTTTTTCATGAATTAAACCGCCATTGCTGCATCACACTTACTGACCGGCTCTGCCTCTACCCACTTAGTGAACTTATCAACCGCCACCAAAAGGTGGGTCTTCTTATCCTTGGATCTTTTGAAAGGCCCAACCATATCGAGCCCCCAAACGGCGAACGACCAAGTAATTGGAATCATCCTCAATTCTTGAGCCGGCACATGGGCTCAACATGCAAATTTTTGACATCCATCACACCTGCTAATGAGGTCCTCTGCATCAGCATGAGCTGTTAGCCAATAGAACCCATGACAGAAAGCTTTAGCTACAAGAGACTTTGAACCGGCATGATGACCACAATCTCCCTCATGAATTTCTCGTAAAATCTCACAGCCCTCTTCTGGAGAAACACAACGCTGAAACGCCCCTGTGACACTGCGATGATGTAACTCTCCATTGACAATCGACATTGACTTAGACCGCCGGGTTATCTGCCTGGCTAAGGTTTCATCCTCAGGTAACTCGCCCCGGGTCATATAGGCCAAGTAAGGGACTGTCCAATCTAGGGTGACATGAAGAGCCGCCACCAACTGAGCCTCCGGGTCAGGAATAGCCAAATCCTCCTCTGTAGGAATCTTAACCGACGGGTTATGCAAGACATCAAGAAAGACATTAGGCGGCACCGGCTTACATTGAGAGCCCAGCCGGCTTAAAGCGTCTGCCGCTTCGTTTTTCCTCCGATGAACGTGCTCAACTTGATAACCTTTGAAGTGACCAGCAATAACGTCCACCTCTCGCCGATAAGCCGCCATGAGTGGATCCTTAGAATCCCAAGTACCAGAGACTTGCTGAGCCACCAAATGTGAGTTGCCGAAGCATCTAACCCGGCTTAAGTTCATTTCCTTATCCATCCGAAGACCGTGGAGTAAGGCCTCATACTCAGCTGCATTGTTAGTACAAGGAAACATCAAACGAAGAACATAGCAAAATTTATCACCTCGAGGGGAAGCAAGAATAACTCCACCCCCCGAGCCTTCCAATTGCACCCATCAAAGTGAATAGTCCAATATGTGTTATCCGGCTTTTCCTCAGGCATCTGCAACTCTGTCCAATCGTTGATGAAGTCCACCAGTGCTTGAGACTTGATGGCCGTGCGAGGCACATATTTTAACCCGTGAGGCCCAAGCTCAATGGCCCACTTCACGACCCGGCCAGTTGCTTCTCTGTTTTGGATGATATCTCCCAAAGGAGCAGAGCTGACCACGATGATGGGATGGCCTAGAAAATAATGTTTAAGCTTCCGGCTGGCCAAGAACACCCCATATACAAGCTTCTGCTAGTGTGGATACCTCTGCTTGGACTCAATAAGCACTTCACTGATATAATAAACCGGCCTTTGAACCGGATACTCCTTTCCTACTTCCTTTCTTTCTACCACAATAGCCACACTGATGGCCCGACTATTAGTAGCCACATATAACAACGAAGGCTCCTTATCAGTGGGGGCTGCGAGTACTGGCGGCCAACGACTTCTTCAAATCCTCAAGCGCTGCATCAGCAGCATCACTCCAGACAAAGTTATCTGTCTTTTTCATCATCTGATACAGAGGGATAGCCTTCTCTCCCAACCGGCTTAATGCCGCAATACGACACGCCAGACGCTGCACATCATTGATACACGCCGGCTTAGCCAGAGAGATGATAGCTTTGATCTTCTCCGGATTAGCTTCAATTCCTCTGTTAGACACCAAAAAACCCAGGAGCTTGTCTGCCGGCACACCAAAAACACACTTGGCCGGGTTAAGCATCATCTTATAGACCCGGAGATTATCAAAGGTTTCCTTCAAATCATCTATCAATGTCTCTTTCTCTCTGGATTTCACCACAATATCATCCACATAGGCATGAACATTATGCCCAATTTGGTTATGAAGGCAATTTTGCACACACCTCTAATAAGTCGCCTGGGCACTCTTGAGCCCAAAAGGCATAGACACATAGCAGAAGGCTCCAGGAGTTATGAAAGCCATCTTCTCCTGGTCCTTAACTGCCATCTTGATCTGATGATAACCAGAATAAGCATCCAAAAAACTCAGACACTCATAACCCGCCGTAGCATCAATAATCCGATCAATACGAGGGAGAGCAAAAGGATCAGCTAGACAAGCCTTGTTTAAATCTGTGTAGTCCACACACATACGCCAAGTGTCGTTTTTCTTAAGCACCAGCACCGGGTTAGCTAACCACTCAGGACGAAAAACTTCAATGATAAACCTAGCTGCCAAGAGCCGGGCTACTTCTTCTCCAATGGCCTTCCATCTCTCCTCATTAAAACGGCGAAGAAACTATTTGACCGGCTTAAACTTTGGATCAATATTAAGAGTGTGCTCAGCGAGTTCTCTCGGTACACCCGGCATGTCTGAAGGCTTCCATGCAAAGATGTCCCGGTTCTCACGGATGAACTCGATGAGCGCGCTTTCCTATTTCGGATCCAGATTAGCACTGATGCGGAACTGCTTGGATGAGTCGCTAGGAACAAAATCAACCATCTTGGTATCTTCTGCCAATTTAAACTTTAACACTAGATCATGCTCTGTGGTTGGCTTTTTCAAAGACGTCATATCTGCCGGGTCAACATTGTCCTTGTAAAATTTCAACTCCTCCATTGCACAAACTGACTCAGCATAAGCCGCATCCCCTCTTCACACTCCAGAGCTATCCTATGGCTCCCATGCACCATAATGGTTCCTTTGTGACCCAGCATCTTAAGCTGCAGATACATGTAACACGGCCGCGCCATGAACTTGGCATAAGCCGGCCGTCCAAACAGAGCGTGATATGGGCTGTGGATCTTGACCACTTCAAAGGTCAATGTTTCTGACCTAGAGTCATGATCATCTCCAAAAACAACTTCCAGAGCTATCTTACCGACTGGATATGCCGACTTATCAGGCACCACGCCATGGAAAACAATGTTTGACGGCTTCAGATTTTTATCAGTCAACCCCATGCGACGGAAAGTTTCATAATAAAGGATATTGATGTTGCTCCCTCCGTCCATGAGCACCTTGGTAAACTTATATCCTCTGACCTGCGGTGCAACCACCAAAGCCAAATGACCCAGATTATCAACCCGGGGTGGATGATCTTCCCGACTCCACACGATGGGCTAATCAGACCAACATAGATAGCGAGGAACTGCCGGCTCAATAGCATTGACTAATATCTTATGAAGCTTCTGGTCACGCTTACACAAGCTAGTGGTAAACACATGATATTGCCCACTATTCAACTGCTTCGGGTTTCTCTAGTAACCAGACTGTTGCTGACCCCCTTGATTACTCTGCTGGTTGTAACCACCCTGGTTGTTGTGATTACCTTGATTTCCTTGGAAACCAGAACCGCCACCGCCATAACCCGGGCCATGAGATCCGGGCCCAGAACTGCCACCTGGCCCATGGCTATCATGGAAAAGATTTGAATTTTTGTACTCTTTCATGATGTGACAATCCTTCCATAGATGCTCAAATGGTCTTTCCTTCGTACCATGTCGTGGGCAGGGTTGATTCAACATACGCTCCAGATTGATACCGAACCCTCCGGCTTGTGGGGGCGGTTTACCCTTTTGACACTGACCATTGTTCCGTGCATTGGTGTTAGTCACAAAGTCAAAACTATTATCAGCTTTGCGCTTACCGTTGCCTCCCGGGTTATACTGCTGCCCCTTAGCATTGTTGCTCCTCTTCCCCTTCCCTGCTTTATCATCATCAGACTCGGGGTCTTTGGTACTATCAGAGTCAACATATTTAACCAGAGCCGCCATGAGTGTTCCCATGTCATTACAGTGGCGTTTGAGCCGCCCTAATTTCTGCTTCAAGGGCGTGAAACGACAGTTGTTCTCCAACATCAACACCGCTGAGTCGGCATTGATGCGATCCGACGAGTGTAAGATTGTTGAGACCCGGCGGACCCAATGAGTTGTTGATTCACCTTCTTCTTGAACACAAGCGATCAGATCCACAATCGACATGGGCTGCTTACACGTATCTTTGAAGTTCTGGATAAATCGGGTTTTCAACTCGGTCCATGACCCGATGGAATTGGCAGGAAGCCCCTTCAACCAGGTGCGGGCTGTTCCTTCTAACATCAGGGGATAATACTTAGCACACATAGCCTCACTGACGCCCAGCAACTCCATGGTCATCTCATAACTCTCGATCCATGCCCCAGGACTTAAATTAGCTGTATAGTTTGGCACTTTGCAAGGTCCTTTGAAATCTTTTGGCCGATGCTCATCACGTAGATCCGGCACTAAGCATGGCACGCCCAAGTTTCTAAAGGTTAAACCTGGCTCCACAGAGGTGGTCGGACGAACCGGAGTTGGTTGACGAGCCGCATACCGAGCCGCCAGCTCGGCCTCTCCACGAGCTCTACCTTGATCCACCACGTCATGAGCATTTGCACCAATGCCCGCCGGGTCATGCCCACGGGGCGGGTTACGGTTCCGCCCACTGCTTGATACAGCCGGCTCATCGAGATGCCTGTTGTAACTCCGACTCGGATGAGGGGTAGAATGAACTCGATCACGGCTGTAAGAATGAGCCTGCTGTTGAACCAACGCTGTCTGAAGAAGATCCCTAGCCCTCCGTGTCTCGACTGCCGCTGGCGATTCACCTTCTACCGGGATAGCTGCCAATCGAGAAGCCGCATCGATCATGTTATCCAAAGGGTTGGAGTAATGACCCGGTGGCGTCGGCACGTGCTGTGGCGGGTTGTTGTTCTGACGAGGTGGATCCATCACGCGCGGTTGAACCGGTGTACCCGTCCCAGGTGCTTCGACTCGGTTTACCCCAGCCGGGTTGCTGGTTCCTGCTCCTGGCATGTTAAAAAGATTTCTTGCTTTGTAGACCAATGGCAGACGGGTCTGATGCCTCCTCCTCATGACATCGTTTGAAGCGTTTTGTTCCAACATGAGCCGGTAAGACTCCGCCTGAATCCGTTGTGACTGGGTGTGCAAAGCATCCCTTTCTTCAGCCATCTTAGTGCTTTCTGCATTTAGCTCTTCCTTAGCCTGTGCTATCTCATCGCGCAATCTTGTGATTGCTGCGTTATGCTGATCTTGATCCGCCGGGTTAACCACCGCTATCAACATCATCGTCAATTTATCTAGCAAATCAGTTAAAGCCTGAGCCGACGGGAGCTCAGGGCCTCCTGCCACGGTAGCCGCTGCTGCCCCTGACCCAGAAACCAGCTCCGCCGCGGTTGATGAGTGCTGCGCGGCCTGTGTACCGGCCATGAAAATTGCAACTCGGTTATGCGGCTCACAGGGGTCTGGAATACCGTTGCCATCGGAACAGCCCCCAAGCCGGCCCTCTTGCAGTTGATACAGTGACTCGGTCTCACCAGTGGATGACTCGTCATCAGAGTAAATGACAGTCTCATCACCAGATGCTGGTCTATCCTTTGATTCTACTCCATGGGTAAATCCCACGAAGGCATGATTCATGGCAGGCCAAACCCGGGCAGGTCTCGCACGCTGAGCCGTCTCGATGATGTCTGTGCAGATGTCCGGCTCAGGGCCCGGTTCGCTGATCTTGCCAATGAAGACGTGGATTCCACTGAAGGGGACCCGATACCCGTACTCAATTGAGCCAGCCTCGGGGCCCGAGCCTCCGTCGTCGATGTAGAGCTTGCTGCGGCGACTCTTGGCCATCTGGCCCACGGTGTATCCCTTGATCCCTTCGAAGCTGCCCTTTAAGAACTCGAAACCATCGTGCGATAGCCCCATAGTGGGTGCCAACTGTTGTGTAATTGTCACGGTAGATGTCCTAGTTTGAGGACTTAGTCGTGGAGCCATCGTGTTGAGGTTAGGTTAAAGGGGTTAATCAGGACAAAGGACATGGAGAGTTTATACCGGTTCGGCCCCTTACGATGAAGGTAAAAGCCTAGTCCACTTTGTAGTTAGTATTGCTAGGGTTTCGATAAGCAGGGAGCGAATGCGCTTGACCCGGCTCTCGATCTGTTGTTTCTTGTCCTAAGCCGCCGCTAGGTCGTCCCCTTATATACACGGGTTGACACCCTGTGGCCCTCAGAGTCCCGGCCGGCTTATACAACGTATCCGGCCTGGTGACCTTTTACATATGCCTTACAATACAAGTTTACATACATGGCGGTTTATACTCATGGGCCTTAAGCCGCCTTTGGGTTTGGGCCCTCTACTAAGCCTAACTATGAATCGCCATGTGACCTTGGGCTTCATTGTGATGAATCTTCATAGGGTTGACCCGGCCCCTCATACATGCATGCTACGGGAATGTTTTTTGTAGTGCAACAAAAGGTCACAATGGCAACGAGGTGAAGTAGATAACCCTGTTTACACAGAGGTGCAAAGGAAACAACTAGTGGTCAGTAACGGTGGATGACATAGAAGCCAACAAAAAGAAGCATCTACCTTATCTAAATGGGAAAGAAAGCAAGATAGTAGCATTTCTCAAATGGTGGCATTGATTAATATTAACAGAGAGATTATATTAACAATAAAATTCGTTGAACATGCAATTTTCTTTTAACAGTGGCATTGCATCAATTTTCTAGCGACATTATTAGAGGGTGCTTGTTTACAGGGACATTTTGGTGGAGGGACTAAAAAGACTCCGTGTCAGTCCCATCTAAACCAAACAGGAGGGACTTTTAGGGACTAAAAGTGGGCATTTGGGACTAAAGAAAGAAGACCTCGAGGGAGAGTCTTTTTAGGACTTTTTCCAACAGTTGCCCCTACCACACATCGCACCTTGTCTCTATTAGTTCATTACTAGGGGTAACATGGTCTTTTAGCATATCATTTAATAACCTCTAGTCCATGTTTAGTCCCTGGAACCAAGCAGGTAGGGACTAGGGAGTTTTTAACCAAATAGGGCCTTAGATTAACAACAACTAAAGAGTTGCACGGGACAGTGGACGCACCAGCACCATGTGCATCTACCGATGTACTGGGGTGATGCACAGTCTGTTGCAACAAAGAACGAACAACCAAGGAGCATATTTGTGTTGGTCCCAGTTTTGTTATCTTTAGACACCTTTACCTATGTGAGCGCAGCAAATCTAGTCCTGCTCAAACTCTACACACTTGTCCCCCAAAACAAAAGATCCGTTCATTACAGATGTGCATACTGCGTTTGTCATTGTTTTGCCTTTTCGACCAACGTAGGTGTTGGATAGCCAGTCTGTACTAGTACTTTCCCCACTTCCTTTCCTCTGTGAACCACGTCCTAGATTTATGCTATACAACTTTCCCCACTACTTTCCCCCATTCATGTCCTCTTTGAACCACGTCTTAGATTCATGCGATACAACTTTCCCCACTACTTTCCCCTTCCTTTCCTTTTTGAACCACGTCCTAGATTCATGCTATACAACTTTTCCCACTACTTTCCCCCAGTCCTTTCCTCTTTGAACCACGTCCTAGATTCATGGTATACAACTTTCCCCACTACTTTCCTGTTTGATCCAACACCTAGATTCGAGTGTAGAAGCGGAAAAACCCCACATGCAGCTAGAGCACTGCATGCGGAATAAGTAAATTATACCTTAAGGTTCTTGGGGTGTGGTTTGGTGGGCGACCGGAGGCCGTTCGACCCACACTATGTACGGCGGCGAAGAAGAAGGGGTCGGAGGCCCTCCCGCGCCGCCGCTGGGTGAAAGTGAACATCTGTGACGGTAGTGGATTCCCTCCCTCGCTGAGGGACACAACGTTAAGCCTCCTTCCCTTCCCGGCGGACGGATCCTGCCGGCTCTTTGACCAGCAGTGATGGGAGAGAGAGGCTAATGAAGTCTTGTTTAGATCTGGAGAGGGTGAGAGAGTGTGAAGAGAGCAATTACAAGCAGACCAGCAGTGAGGGGAGAGAGAGAGGCCAACGAAGTCTTGTTTAGATCTGGAGAGGGTGAGAGAGTGTGAAGAGAGCAACTACAAGAGCTGAGACTCCAACATGTATATATATACTGGAGAGAGTGTGAAGAGTGCGAACCCTAGAAAACAAGCGCCGAGGCTACAGCTTATACGTGATGAGGTGATTATTCGGTCACTACAAGATCGTATAGCTCCGTATCCATCCATTTTGACCAGTCAAAGAATCCTCCTGGCACGAATTATGCTCAAGTGTAGTTATCGAACCCAAGACCTCAAGTTTGATGAGCGAACAGGCTAACCAGCTACACAACCCTTCTGTTATGTTCAACGAGAGGAATATAACCTTTTATACATTCCTGCATTCGTGTGACAAGCATGCTGTGTTTGTGTGTGTGTGTGTGGGAGTCATTGGGATTTAAATCATAATCGTGTCATGTGGCTTTGGTGGTAAGACTATCCATAGTGGTGCAGAAATAATGCAGCCTTAGTCACCTTACCTCTCTCCACGTAGTACGTTGGGTCCCACCAGTCAGAGGGTGAAACAAACAAATTAATAAGAAACATTAAAAGCGCCAGCGGTGTATCTTACCTCACACATCTCGCTACTGCTCGGGAACACTGTCCAATTGATCCCTCTGTTTGCTCACGTACTATTTTAAGTGAATCCTTATTATAACATGCACACAATTTTGGGCACTTGTATTCGACCTAAGTCAGTGTGCCACCGTATCTCGTACGACTCCCTCCGTCTAGGTGTAATAAGTCACGTTAGAAGGTGCAGCGGGACCAAGGTGCAAGTAGATTGGAGGAGAAGGAGAAACTTGACTGGTCATTCCTCCAATCAAAGCCCTGATTTCTGTCTCTAAACGCAACAATTAATCCAAACTAAGAGATGCCATTTTAGCTACCATGCAGGGCCACATATTAACTCACATGCAAGCCGACTTTGATTTCTTGACTGATCAACGCGTAGTTGCGCTCCATGCATTGGGTTTCCGTGGGAGATAACAAGGCAGAGTAAGGAGCGTTTGGTTACATTGCTTAGGCTGGTCATAGTGGTGAGTAACTTGGACTAGTACAACATGCATATGTTACTAGTCTATGTTACTACTACACGAGGTTTGCCGTCGGAAGCGAGCCGACCTGGCTCTCCTGAGCTAGCAAGGTTTTTCTAGCCCACCCAAGCTAGCTGGCCCACAAAAGCTAACATATTTTAACAGTTCCAAACGCCTAACCTTGCCCGGCAATGCTATAAGTTGTTCTTGCTAAGGATCCAAACGCTCGCTAGCAATGAGGCCAGGACGGGATTGAGATGTGAAGTTAATGGACGACGCCTAAACATTTTGGGAATATCTGATTTCTGTAGGATGACTTAACACCTAGACGGAGGGACTACTACTCCCCAGTCCAGGTTTGATGGAATATTCGTCACCTCTTCTCTTCTTGTACGTACCCCATTTGTATCTCACTTCATGTGGCTTCACACTCGCAGGATTTTCCTATTCTATGAACCAGTGTGTGCGTGTGCGTGTGCGTGCGTGTGTTTAACATCATGTGTGTGTTAGAGAGAGCGACAGGTCGACCTACTCCTACAAAGAGGTGGTGTGTAGTGTATGATTTTAGCCGCGAGAGTCGGTGCATCCTCTCGTTTCCGGGGGTCCAGTAGGGACAGGAGGACAGCAGCCACGCCCGCTCTGACCAGCCTGGCCCACCCAAAGCCCCTCCATCGCCTGCGCACGCTTCCCGCCCAAAACGGTCAGCGTCGCTCCAAAGAATCGATGCCGCATTCATGCCCGGGCAGAGCGGACGCGACCTCTCACTGGCGCCTGTGTTGAAGGGAGAAGCGGATTCAAGAGTGATGGTTGCTTCATCCGTCCAACTTACTGCCGGGTCTATGTGATTTGACGGCTCATTGGTCATTATTACTGAGGTGGTAGGACTGCTGGATGTCCCACGCTTTCGGCGAAAGGAGGTACTACTAGATTACAATTTTCTCCATTCTTACGGCGGAGGAGTGCAAGAGCAGTCAAAACACGCAGGCTCAGTGATTACATGGCCCACCTCACACTACAACTTTATTTTTAAATGACACGGCACCTACTACTCGTTCTCCTATAAACCTTGCGCTTGGCATCTCCAAACTATTAACCTTGCGATTGGCTCGTCGCCTCTTTGGGAAGTTGAGCAATAATGGTACCGCAGTATATATCGTTCTGGCTATATGAGACTGAATGAATTGCTGCACGTGCACCACGTGGTGAGGGTCGAGGGGCGAGGGAGAGTGCGTACTATTACGTCCGTTTCAATATGGACTACATACGGAGCAAAATGAGTGAATCTACACTCTAAAATACGTCTATATACATCAGTGTTTGGAGTATGTACTAGTAGTTCATATTGAAATCTACTAAAGGACATATATTCCAAACAATATGATAATCTCTCTAACCAAGGTAGGGACGAGAAGTAAACGAAGGGAGTACTAGTAAAATTTTCTCCTCGTCCTGCGAGCCACCGCGCGCGTGGGCGAGGGAGCGGGCGTAAGGCGTAGTAAGCAAGCTTCACCTCATCCTGCGAGCCACCGCGCCCGTGGGCGGGGGAGACTGCGTACAAGCAAGCTTCTCCTTGTTCTACGAGTTGACGGGACACATCAAAAGTACTCCAGTGTATAGAGCCTTGCCTCTAAGGTAGGCCCCACATGGTTTGCCTCTTTTTAACATAACGTGTCAAGTCACAATTTGTTTGTTCACCCGTGGTAGACGATCCTCCCTCCATCTATTGGACAACCAGTACACGTGTCAAATTTCCACATGGGCTACCTTTTTGTATAGAAATGAGCTCCACCGTGTACCCATGCGGGTGTGGTTGGGAAAGAGACGGGAATACGTGCGTCGTGTGTGCACCTCTTCTCTTCGTGCACGTCCCCCACCTACGTGGGTGTGTGTGAGAGATACAAATCTAGACAAATGGCTTGTGCGCTCGTGAGTGTTTTTTGTTTTGGGGAAGGTTGATTTCGTGAATGTATTTGTGGGAATATGTGTCGATGACATCTGAAACAAAATTTTGCATGCAATGTGTGTGAAATGGAGGCCTGTCCATATCATATATAGAGGGTCGGGCGATCCACGAGAAGAGAGGGAGGGGTCATAGACATCGATAGAGTCGAAGAGAGGATCAAGTGGGTGGGTGCGAGATCCATGAAGAGAGGCATCAAAATTGTGTGTGTGTGCAAGTCAAAGATATAGGGCGACTGACCTAGCTACCGGAACGTCAGAGGGCATAGGTCAAGTTTGTGTGTGGCAGGGAGACATGACTAGAGCGCTCTATGTATCGGTGTGTGGGGGGGGATGGGGTGGGGGAGGGGTAGGTAGATGCCTAACTATAGAGGTAGAATGACTCGTATATGTGTTGAGAAGGAGAGACCCAGCTATGTCTTGAGGGAGATCGGTCGACATCCATACATAACTTAAGGACGGGAAATAGGATGGGACAGAGAGAGAAAGGAGAAAGAGAGGGAGGGAGAGGGGTAGAGTGCTGGATGGGTGATGGAGTTGCTTCTCGAAGATGGTGGGAGAGGCCTACTAGACAAACTGAGGGTGGAACTACAATATTATCAATAAGAGTGGGGATGTGTTTCTATGTGTGCCTGTGCGTGATAGATCTGTCGGGACACATCCATGGATGATGAAGGGGAACCATGTGTTTGGTAAGCAAACCTAACTAGATCGGTAGATCAATTGTTGTTTGTCGAAGGAAGGGAGAGACATAACTAATGAGGTAGATCGATCGACGCGTGGGGAAAACGAGTTATAAGGACCTAGCTAGCTATATTTATAGCGGGAGATCGGTCGGTGTACGTCCATTTGTTAGAGGCAAATAAGGCTCGACGAGACGGATAGACAGAGAGAATGGAGCTAGGAGGTGGTGCAAGAAGCCCATCTACTAGCTAGATAGGGGCAGGAGTGTGCGGTTGTGTGACCGATGAAAAGAGGGGCGAGAGTTTACATGTGTGTGGGACCGTATGAGAGACACGAGGCAAGGACACATAAAGCAGGAGATTGAAGGTGCGTGTGTATGTTGTACGTAGACATCGCTGGAGAGGTTTATCGATTGGTGTGTGTCGGAAAGGAGTTGTGGAGACCGTGGGAGAACGACCTAAAGAAAAAAAATGAATGTGCGCGATGGATAGAATGCTGAGGGAGGGGGAAGGCGAGGAGGGCGTGTGCATGCACAAGAGAAAGTTAGTGGTAGCTACAAAGGTTAGAGGATTGTGTGGGTGTAAGAGACTAACAAAGATCATAATTTGATATGAAAGTGGATTCATATATTTGAATAGGAGATCATAGTGTTTTAAACATACGCATGCATGAATATAGCGGTGATACGCGTGCTGTGGATTTGCACATGTTATACCATAATGTGATGATGCATGGCGTTTGCAACTCATAGCTAAATGTCGAACAATCTAAACCATACTATACATCGAACAATCTCACATTTTATTTGAATTTGTGGTAATGTGTGGAGTTTGCAGCTTACAACTAAATATCAAAAAATCTAAACAATACTATATATCGAACATTCTCACATTTTATTTGAATTTGAGGTAATGTGTGGTGTTTGCATCTCACATCTAAATACTTGTAGGCATAGGGGGCGTGGTGATACGTCTCCGTCGTCTCTACTTTTCCAAACACTTTTGCCCTTGTTTTGGACTCTAACTTGCATGATTTGAATGGAACTACCCCGGACTGATGCTGTTTTCAGCAGAATTGCCATGGTGTTATTTATGTGCAGAAACAAAAGTTCTCGGAATGGCCTGAAACTTCACGGAGATGATTTTTGGAAACAATAAAAAATAGTGACAAAAGATCAAGACCAGGGGGCCCACACCCTAGCCACGACGGTGGGGGGCGCGCCCCCTACCTCGTGGACCCCCTGGAGCTCCTCCGACCTCAACTCCAACTCTATATATTCATGTTCAGAGAGAAAAAATAAAGGAAAAAGGATTCATTGCGTTTTACGATACGGAGCCGCCGCCAAGCCCTAAACTCTCTCGAGAGGGCTGATCTGGAGTCCGTTCGGGGCTCCGGAGAGGGGAATCCGTCGCCATCGTCATCATCAACCATCCTCCATCACCAATTTCATGATGCTCACTGTCGTGCGTGAGTAATTCCATCATAGGCTTGCTGGACGGTGATAGGTTGGATGATATTTATCATGTAATCGAGTTAGTTTTGTTAGGGTTTGATCCCTAGTATCCACTATGTTCTCAGATTGATGTTGCTATGACTTTGGTATGCTTAATGCTTGTCACTAGGGCCCGAGTTCCATGATTTCAGATCTGAACCTATTATGTTTTCATCAATATATGAGAGTTCTTGATCCTATCTTGTAAGTCTATAGTCACCTACTATGTGTTATGATCCGGCAACCCCGAAGTGACAATAATCGGGACCACTTCCGGTGATGACCGTAGTTTGAGGAGTTCATGTATTCACTATGTGTTAATGCTTTGGTCCGTACTCTATTAAAAGGGGGCCTTAATATCCCTTAGTTTCCGTTAGGACCCCGCTGCCACAGGAGGGTAGGACAAAAGATGTCATGCAAGTTCTTTTCCATAAGCACGTATGACTATATTTGGAATACATGCCTACATTACATTGATGAATTGGAGCTAGTTCTGTGTCACCCTAGGTTATGACTGTTACATGATGAACCACATCCGGCATAATTCTCTATCACCGATCCATTTCCTACGAGCTTTTCATATATTGTTCTTCACTTATTTACTTTTCCGTTGCTATTGTTACAATCACTACAAAATACCAAAAACATTACTTTTGCTATCGTTACCTTTTGCTACCATTACCACTACTATCATATTACTTTGCTACTAAATACCCTACTACATATATTAAGTTTCCAGGTGTGGTTGAATTGACAACTCAGCTGCTAATACTTGAGAATATTCTTTGGCTCCCCTTGTGTCGAATCAATAAATTTGGGTTGAATACTCTACCCTCAAAAACTATTGCGATCCCCTATACTTGTGGGTTATCAAGACTATTTTCTGGCGCCGTTGCCGGGGAGCATAGCTCTATTCTTTGAGTCACTTGGGATTTATATCTGCTTATCATTATGAAGAATTGAGAGATCCAAAAACCAAGATTTATCCCTCAACTACGAGGGGAGGTAAGTAACTGCAATCTAGCTCTGCACTTGAATCACCTTCTATTTTGAGTAAGCTTGCGACACCTAAACATGCTTCTGCTATTGATTCTGATATGTCGCATATGATTGATGATGTCACTTCTGCTATGCATGATACTTATGATGAAACTACTTCTATGCCTGATACTACTATGCCACTCGGTGAATTTCTTGATGAACAACTTGCTAGGGCTAGAGAGAATGAAATTATTGAAACTGATAATACTAATGAAAGTGATTATGAAGGCTCTCCTAATAAATATGAATTACTTGTTATGCCTGAGGGCTATGTTATGGATGAAGAAACTAAAAGAGACTTTCTTGCTTGCAATGATAGAAGTGATCTTAAGAAATTATTAGCTAAGCTTAAACAAAAAACTCTGAATGCTAGAATGAAATATGATCCTGCTTTTGCTACTTCACCTATCTTTGTTACTGATAAGGATTATGAATTCTCTATTGATCATGATATAATTACTTTGGTTGAATCTGATCCTTTTTATGCCTATGAATCTAAAACTGTTGTGGCACATCTTACTAAATTAAATGATATAGCTACCCTGTTCACTAATGATGAGAGAACTCGCTACTTTTATATCCCTAAAATATTTCCGTTCTCATTAAAGGGTGACGCTAAGATATGGTTTAATTCTCTTGATCCTAGTTGTGTGCGTAGTCCCCAGGATATGATTTATTACTTCTCTGCTAAATATTTCCCTGCTCATAAGAAACAAGCTGCCTTAAGGGATATATATAATTTTGTGCAAATTGAAGAAGAGAGTCTCCCACAAGCTTGGGGGAGGCTTCTCCAATTACTTAATGCTTTGCCTGATCACCCTCTTAAGAAAAATGTAATACTTGATATCTTTTATAATGGACTAACCGATGCTTCCAAAGATTACCTGGATAGTTGTGCTAGTTCTGTTTTTAGGGAAAGAACACCGGATGAATCTGAAATTTTATTGAATAATATGTTGACAAATGAAAATAATTGGACACTTCCTGAGTCAGCCCCTAAGGCTATTCCTAAACCAACTCCGAAGAATAGGGGTGTTCTATTTCTCAGTCCTGAAGATATGCAAGAGGCAAAGAAATCCATGAAAGAAAAGGGTATTAAAGCTGAAGATGTTAGGAATTTACCTCCTATTGAAGAAATACATGGTCTTAATTTACCGCCTATTGAAGAAATATATGGTTTTAATCCATCACATATTGAAGAAACACATGGTCTTGATAACCCGACACAGGTAGTAAAGGTAAATTCTCTCTATAGATATGATAAAGCTGAAATCCCATTCACCAAGTTTGCTAGCCCATGCTTAGATGAGTTTGATAAATTTATGGTTAAGCAAGGAGACTTCAATGCTTATTTTGGTAGAGAATTAAAATGCAGTGCTGATATGCTTGAACACTTGGGTGATTATATGGCTAATGTCAAAGGTGAACTTAAACTTATTAATAAACATGCTTCTATGGTTACCACTCAAGTAGAACAAGTACTTAAGGCTCAAAATGATTTGCTCAGTGAATTGAATAGTAAGAATAAGGACTATGTTGTTAGAGTGGCTACTAGAACTGGTAAAATGACTCATGAGCCTTTGTATCCTGAAGGCCACCCTAAGAGAATTGAGCAAGATTCTCAGAGAAATAATATAGATGCACCTAGTCCTTCTAAAAGGAAGAAAAATAAAAATGATAGGACTTTGCATGCTCCTAGTGAACCTATTGCTGAAACACCTGAGAATCCAAATGATATTCCTATTTCTGATGCTGAAACATAATCTGGTAACGAATATGAAACTAGTGATAATGTAAATGATAATGTTCATGTTGATGCTCAACCTAGTAATGATAATGATATAGAAATTGAACTTGTTGTTGACCTTGATAACCCGCAATCAAAGAATCAATGTTATGATAAGAAATACTTTGTTGCTAGGAAACATGGTAAGGAAAGAGAGCCTTGGGTTCAGAAACCCATGCCTTTTCCTCCCAAACCATCCAAGAAAAAGGATGATGAGGATTTTGAGCGCTTTGCTGAAATGATTAGACCTATCTTTTTGCGTATGCGATTAACTGATATGCTCAAAATAAATCCTTATGCTAAGTATATGAAAGAAATTGTTACAAATAAAAGAAAGATACCGGAAGCTGAAATTTCCACCATGCTTGCTAATTATACTTTTAAGGGCAGAATACCTAAGAAGTTGGGAGATCCAGGAGTACCCACTATACCATGCTCCATTAAAAGAAACTATGTTAAAACTGCTTTATGTGATCTTGGAGCCGGTGTTAGTGTTATGCCTCTTTCTTTATATCGTAGACTTGATTTGAATAAGTTGACACCTACTGAAATATCTTTGCCAATGGCTGATAAATCAACTGTTATACATGACGATATTTGCGAGGATGTGCCTGTTGTGGTTGCAAACGTTACTATTTTAACAGACTTTGTTATTCTCGATATTCCCGAGGACGATAGTATGTCTATTATTCTTGGAAGACCCTTTTTGAATACTACAGGAGCTGTTATTGATTGCACCAAAGGCAATGTCACTTTTCATGTTAATGGTAATGACCATACGGTACACTTTCCGAGGAAACAACCTCAAGTTCACAGTATCAATTCTATTGGAAAAATTCCATCGATTATTTTTGGAGGTTTTGAATTTCCTCTTCCTACTATCAAGAAGAAATATGATATTCTTATTGTTGGGGATGTGAATATCCCCGTTGAGGTAACCTAGTGTTATTTGAAAACTCTCCGGTTCCATGTTATTCAGAATGAGTTGTTAACAAGACTTGATCAACCTTGTTAATGGATTCCTTTTGATGATCATGAGATGGATGAAGTTAGAAAACACAACTCTTTGTACCCTCTTTTTACTTTCTGTTATTTAGTTTCAATAAAGTAAAAATAGTATTTTATGTCTGTTATTTGAATTATATGTGCAATATAAAAATACCCCGAAAATAAAAGTTCTCCAAATGCCCTGAAATTTAAATATGATTTTTTTCTGGAATATTTGAGAATATTTGGCACTAAGAACACAGCAGGGGGGCATCCACCTGGCCACGAGGGTGGAGGGCGCGCCCTACCCCCCTGGGCGCGCCCCTGCCTCGTGGGCCCATGGTGGCCCTCCTCCACTTATTCCTGCACCCACACACTCCTTCCTCCCACAAACACCATTATCCAGCTCAAGCACGAGTTCTAGCTCATTTTGCTGCGATTTTCGATCTCCTTGCTCAAAGCACCTCTCACAAAACTGCTTTGGGGGATTGTTCCTTGGTATGTGACTCCTCCATTGGTCCAATTAGTTTTTGTTCTAGTGCTTTATTCATTGCAAATTTGTGCTGCCTAGGTGGCCCTGTTCTTGAGCTTGCATGTCAAATTTATATGGTTCCAAGTAGTTCTAATGCATGATATGGGCTCTAGGCACTTGTAGGAGTAGTTGCTATCAATTTTGTTGAGTTTGGTTCACTTTTATTTTGAAGTTACTAAAAATTTCAAAAAAATTTCAGAGGAAGAAATATGTTTAGGAAAATGTACCAAGGTGGTTCTTCAAGGAAACAAGCACCCAGGCTTGCAATGCGTGATGCTGATGATGAGCCACCAAGGGACGCTCCAGTGCGGTCTTGTGAATGGCCTTCAGAGGACTTCATGGATCGAGCAGGAATTAAGGAAGAATTTAACGCATATTTGCGTAACACTGATCTTGTGAGCTTCGAGGCAGAAAAATGCCGTCAGTACCACTATCTCACTAGTTCCTTTGTGTGTCCTGTTTGATCTTCGAACTGTCCTGTTTGATCTTTATGAAAATTCTTATACTATGGACTTAGAGGACTTTACCACTGCTTGCAAACTTCCACAATGGGGTAGTGCTAGTGAACCTCGCAAATCTGAATTTAGAGATTTTCTTGCTAGTATAACTGTGGGGGAATCTAGAGATATAGCACAAGCTACCATAGGGAGCATTCATTTTCCCGCTATACATTATTTTGCTCTCTTCCTAGGTAGATGCATTAATGGTAAAGATGAAGCATGTCACATGTGTGTCCCTGACCTCAGTATTCTTAGGAGTGCTGTGTTAGGAGATAAATTTTATAATTTGGGAGCCATTGTTGCACGTAGGTTGCATCTTAATAGATTTAATGGAGATTTCTTTGGTGGAATTTATGCAACCTGCATAGCTAATTTTCTTGGTATAACCATACGTGAGGATGATATTGAGTTGCCTCCTGCTTATTTGGATTATAAGGCTATGGTTCGTCATCAGTTTGTTGAGAGGAACGATCAGTTCCTCCAGTATCGACTAATCTTTGACAGATGACGCACCTATCACGTCGCTCTCCCTGCTTCTACTTTCTTTGATTTTCAGGAAAAGGGAAGATATTTCATAACCAGAGAGGAGGCGGGAGAGTGTAAGAGGAGGGCTGAGATAACTCGCCTCCAAGCTGCAGCCCATGATGCAATGACTGCTGCATCTCAGTACGACCCCAACTACAACTTTGGATATCCGCCAGGCCATCCGTGGCATTAGACCAACTTAGGCCAAAAGCCTAAGCTTGGGGGAGTACGTATTTCCCACCGACATTACATTCATGTTCACACACTCATTGCTAGTTGTCGGTGCTCATACTTTCTCATTGTATCATCCATACTAGTTTATTTCCTTTTTTATGCTTTCTTCTTGTGTGTTTAATAAACCTTAAGAAAAACCAAAAAAATTAGTTGTAGCTTTTAGCTAGTTTTAATTTCCATGCCTGTAGTATTAATTAAAAAGAAACCCCAAAAAGATTTCCTGTTCTTCTTTTGCTTGTTGGGAGCTTTCCCGTGTAAATAGTTTTATTTTTCTTCTTTTCTTTGGGGGTCGATAGGAGAAGACTGAGGGAGTCCTGGATTAGGGGGTCTCCGGACAGCCGGACTGTTGGACTATGAAGATAGAAGATTGAAGACGTCGTCCCGTGTCCGGATGGGACTCTCCTTGGCGTGAAAGGCAAGCTTGGCAATATGGATATTAGATCTCCTCCCTTGTAACCGACTTTGTGTAACCCTAGCCCCCTCCGGTGTCTATATAAACCGGAGGGTTTAGTCCGTAGGACAAGAACAATCATACCATAGGCTAGCTTCTAGGGTTTAGCCTCAACGATCTCGTGGTAGATCAACTCTTGTAATACTCATATCATCAAATCAATCAAGCAGGACGTAGGGTATTACCTCCACCAAGAGGGCCCGAACCTGGGTAAACATCGTGTCCCCTGCCTCCTATTACCATCCGCCTTAGACGCACAGTTCAGGACCCCCTACCCGAGATCCGCCGATTTTGACATCGACATTGGTGCTTTCATTGAGAGTTCCACTGTGCCGTCACCATAAAGGCTTGATGGCTCCTTCGATCATCGGTAGCGATGCGGTCCAGGGTGAGGATTTCCTCCCTGGACAGATCTTCGTATTCGGTGGCTTCGCACTGCGGGCCAACTCGCTTGGCCGTCTGGAGCAGATCGAGAGCTATGCCCCTGGCCATTAGGTCAGGTTCGGAAACTTAAACTACACTGCCGACATCCACGGAGACTTGATCTTCAATGGATTCGAGCCTATGTCAGGTGCGCCACACAATCACGATGAGCATGACGTAACTCTGCCATCGGATAGTGTTCGGGAGATCACACCTGCAACTACTCCGGCCCTCAATCCGGAGCAAATTGTGCCATCCGAGGACGGGGGAATAGACCCCGCCATGGAGGCCGCACTCGGTGGCGATGGAGCCGGATACTGACTTCACCCCTTACGAGAGCCTATCGAATATGATTGGGCACCGATCATGGAGTTCACCTCCGCAGATATCTTTCAGCACTCACCTTTCGGCGACGTGCTAAATTCATTAAAGTCTCTCTCCTTGTCAGGAGAACCTTGGCCGAACTATGTCCGGCTAGAATGGGATGCGGACGACGAAGAAATTCGCTACCCACCCACCACCCACTTAGTAGCCACTGTCGACGATTTAATCGACATGCTCGACTTCGACTCCGAAGACATCGACGGTATGGACGACGATGCAGGGGACGAACAGGAACCACCGCCCACAGGGCGCTTGACCGCCACCTCATCATATGATATATACATGGTGGACACCCCCAAAGAAGGCAATGGAGACGAGACAGTGGAGGATGACTCCTCCGAGAAGCAACCCAAGCGCCGACGTCAGCGGCGCTGCTCTAAGTCCCGCCATAGCAAAAGTAGTGATACCAGCACAAGAGACAATAACACTCCGGAAAGTGCCGAAGACGACAACAATCCCCTCCAGCATGATTTAGAGTGGGAGGGTGAACAAGCTAGCCCTCCAGAGCGGGCGTCAGTTGGAGAATCGGAGGAGGATAATTACATGCCTCTCTCTGAAGACAAGGTGAGCCTCGGCGACGTAGAATTTATCGTGCCTGAGGATCCCGTCGAGCAGGAGTGCTTTAAGCGCCGGCTTATGGCCACATCAAATAGCTTGAAGAAAAAGCAACAACAGCTTCAAGCTGATCAAGATCTGCTAGCAGACAGATGGACCGAAGTCCTTGCAACTGAGGAATACGAACTCGAGTACCCCTCCAAGAGTTACCCAAAGCGCAGGTTGCTACCCCACCTCAAGGAGGAAGCATTGAAATCTACATCACCAGTGTACAACACGGCTGACCGGCCACCTCATGGCCGAGCTAGAAAGGCGTTTCAGCCTGAAGTTCAGCCTGCACCCCGCCGCCACTCAAACAAAAATACCAAGGCCCGGGGCAACACACGGGACCTGCGAGACGTATTGGACAGCAGGGCAAAACATGCAAGGTCGATATACGGGTCACGGGGGCACGCGCCAACACGAGACGATGCACGTCGTGCCGGATACACTAAAAGTAAATCCGGCTGGGCTGAATACAGCAGACAAGACTCATATGAACTGCGTCGTGATGTAGGCCGGCACAGAGGCGCCACACCCCCCCTATGCTTCACTGATGAAGTTATGGATCACGAAATCCCGGAGGGTTTTAAACCCGTAAATATCGAATTGTATGATGGTACAACAGATCCTGCTATATGGATTGAGGATTTCCTCCTTCACATCCACATGGCTCGCGGTGATGATCTGCATGCCATCAAATACCTCCCACTAAACTCAAAGGACCAGCTCGACATTGGCTGAATAGCTTGCCAGCAGACTCCGTCGGCAGTTGGGAGGATTTGGAAGACGCATTCCTTGACAACTTCCAGGGCACTTATGTGCGACCATCGGATGCTGATGACTTGAGCCATATAACTCAGCAGCCAGGGGAATCGGCCAGGCAATTCTGGACACAGTTCCTAACTAAGAAAAACCAAATTGTCGACTATCCGGATGCAGAGGCCTTAGCGGCATTCAAGCATAAAATCCGTGATGAGTGGCTCACATGGCACCTCAGCCAGGAGAAGCCGAAGTCTATGGCAGCCCTCACAACACTCATGACCCGCTTTTGCGCGAGCGAGGATAGCTGGCTGGCTCGCAGCAACAACACATCAAGTATTCCGGGCACTTCGGATACCAAAGATGCCAATGGCAGACCATGTCGTAACAGACAAAAGCGCCACAACAACGGTGATAACACCGATGATACGACAGTCAATGCCAGGTTCAGAGGATCTAGATCCGGTCAGCGAAAAAAGCCATTGAAAAGAAGTACTCTGGGCCCGTCCAGTTTGGACCGCATACTCGATCGCTCGTGTCAAATCCACGGCACCCCCGGTAAGCCAGCCAATCACACCAACAGGAATGCTGGGTGTTCAAGCAGGCCGGAAAATTGAATGCCGAAAACAAGGACAAGGGGCTGCATAGTGATGACGAGGAGGAGCCCCGGGCACCGAACACTGGAGGACAGAAGAGGTCCCCCCATAAGTGAAGACGGTGAACATGATATACGCAACCCACATTCCCAAGAGGGAATAGAAGCATGCACTAAGGGACGTCTATGCAATAGAGCCCGTCGCCCCAAAGTTCAACCCATGGTCCTCTTGTCCGATCACTTTCGGTCGCAGGGACCACCCCACTAGTATCCATCATGGCGGATCCGCCCCATTGGTCCTAGACCCCATCATCGACGAATTTCACCTCACTCGAGTCCTTATGGACGGCGGCAGCAGCCTGAACCTGCTGTATCAGGATACAGTGCGCAAAATGGGTATTAGATCCCTCGAGGATAAAACCCACCAAAACTACCTTTAAGGGCATCATCCCAGGTGTAGAGGCCCGTTGCACGGCTCAATCATACTGGAAGTGGTCTTCGGATCTCCGTACAACTTCCGAAGCGAGGAGTTAATCTTCGATATCGTCCCGTTCCGCAGTGGCTATCACGCACTGCTCGCGCGAACCACATTTGCAAAATTCAATGCGGTGCCGCATTACGCATACCTCAAGCTCAAGATGCCAGGACCTAGGGGGGTCATAACAGTCAATGGAAATACAGAACGCTCACTCCGCACGGAAGGGCACACTGCGGACCTCGCAACAGAAGCACAAAGCAGCCTTGTAAGGCAAACCGCCAATTTGGCGATACAGCCCCCGGACATCGTCAAGCGAGTCCGGAGTAACCTGCAACACGATCGGCTGGCACGTTCAAAGCTCGCCTAGCAATTCGGCCCCCGTCCTAGTCCCATTCAAGCGACGGAATCCGTGCCACACTTACAGAATTATGCACTGAAAATACCATGGGCATAGGCGGGGGCACGATCAAGCATGCCGCAATGCGGCTTAACCGCCCTAGGGGTTGCATACCTTTATCATTTTTTCTCTTTCAGGACCTTACTCTCTGGAAGCCCTTTCCGGCAGTAGGATTGCCGGACACATTACGGGAAGGAACAACCAAGGAGGCAAGAAATTAAGACGTACAAGGGAACCCCCAGGTGGTCTCTAATAATAATCGATATACCCGCTTTTTACTATCCTTACGCAGCTTGCCCTTGGATAGGACATGTCAAATAGTCCTATTTTTTTTGCTTATTGCACTACTTGAATCAGTACGCTTTGACGTATTATTTAAATAACAATGCATAGCATTAGTCTATTATTGCATTATCCATCCCTTTTTTCTTATATGTTCATTTACAACAACTTGCACCTGTACATTCTGGTACACAGTATGCCAGGGGCTTTCGTTTATCCCATAATACGGCATGAGAAGTCTGAACACTTTCGACAGTGCGGCACCCCGAACTTATAGCATTATATGCATCAGCTCTGAATCATGGCTTGGGTCAATAGTTGGGTTTGCCCGGCTCCCATGCTTTGGTACCTTACATTCCGCTTTATCGGCTAAGGTAGCATGGGGAGAACTACTGCGATTGTGTCCCGGTTCTTCCGGATGAGCACCTCAGTAGAGAAACCCAAAAACTGACTGTCATGATAAGGCGAGAGCAGGTCACTGTTCGAGAGGTCTCAAGTCCTTAAAGACTTTTTCCGCTTCGGGCGAGGAGTCGGCCTTGTCCGACTTAGGCGTATATAGCGCCCCAAATTAGGCCTTCCGAATACTAGGGGCTTCGCCAAAATTTAAAATTGTAGACTTCTATGGCTAAGTGAGAGTGATAAAGCCTTATAGTCCGATTGCCTGGTTCGTTGTGCTGAACACCTCCCTCGAAGGACCCAAAATTGGGATAAAGAGTGCTCACGTTTATCCCGAACACCCCAGTACTAGTTAATGGGGGAAGAAGCCGACGACTGGCCAACTCTCAAATTTTTTAAACGGTCGCACGGAAGGTAATATTTTAAATTCAAAAAGCGTTGCATAGTGCAAATGAACTCGTTTCATATTACAGGATCACATGAGCATGTTCATTCAAAAATTACATCTCTAGCACATTCCTCCGCCACAAGGCGGGAACCCTTCAGGACACTGTCATAATACATTTCGAGGCAGCGATGCTCCTTGCCCTCCGGCGGCCCCTCCTTCACCAGCTTCACGGCGTCCAGCTTCGCCCGGGCAAAATCCCTGCGTGCACGCTCGATACAGACGGACCGCTTTACTTCAAGCCGTGGGCAGGCATCCACAAGCCCCCTCACCAGACCGAAGTAGCTGCTAGGCAGGGGATCGCCAGGCCTCATCCGGACTATAAGACCCTTCATGGCCTATTCGCCACCTTGTGAAGCTCGACCAGTTGCTTCAGCTGGTCGCTCAAGGGCATTGGGTGTTCGGTCCCAGTATACTGAGACCAGAACAACTTTTCTGTCGAGCTCCCCTCCTCAGCTCGGTAAAACTCCGCGGCATCTAGTACACTGCGGGGAAGATCTGCGAATGCTCCTGGAGAGCTCCGAACTCGAGTAAGTAAAAGGAAAGTTTCCTTCACATGCTTGCTTTGCATAATGAATGCCTTACCCACTGCTATCTTCATCACTGCATCAATCTCATGGAGGGCCTTGTGGGCTTCAGCCTTGGCGCTCTGTGCGCTTTCGAGCGCCTTCGCAAGCTCGGACTCTCGCGTCTTAGAGTCAAGCTCCAAGGACTCGTGTTTTTTGGCAAGAGCCTCGAGCTCTTGTTGCACCTCGCCTACCCGGGCTTCTTGCTTTTCCCGCTCAATGCGCTCCTTGGCCGCTTTGTCTTCGGCCTCGGACAGCGCCTTCTTCAGGGTCGCCACCTCGGTCGTGGCCCATGGCAAAATTCATGATGATACTATTACTTTACAACCGAATTTATTTTTAATATGTAGACAAGGTATTGCTTAACTTTGCTCTCCTCGAGCTACCTCTTGGTAAGGCCGAGCTCGTCCTTAGACCGCTCAAGGTCCTGCTTCAGTGCATCGACCTCCGCAGTACGTGCAGTAGCGGCCAGCAGTGAAGCCTGCACATGCACATAGACATATTCTGATTAGACTCCTGAGTAATTATTTTATCCTCTATTCGGCCTTTCTTCGCGAACGCCAAATAGAGCATCAGGGGCTACTATCTATGCGGTAATATTTTCCTATATTTTGATTGCTTACCTCAAAGCCTGTTAGGAGGCTGGCACAAGCTTCGGTTAGTCCGTTTTTGGCGGACTGGACCTTCTCGATCACCGCGGTGCTCGTCGTTGATGGAAGCACCGCGAAGCGCTTCCACCAAGTTGTCCGGCACCTCTGGATGGATAGAGGCCACCTGCATGGGCGGCTTGCCCCTCTTAGCGGGGGATCACCTGCCGGAGTCCGGAACCACCGAAGGTTCCGGCGCAGTGTCCCGCTGGGGGCCGAACTTGGAGCCCGTGGGAGTCTTGCTCCCTTTGCGCCCAGGGTCCGGAAGGTCGCCTCGAGGCGCCCCCAGGACTACCTCCCCTCGGCTCGGTGCCTTTTGAGACAACACCTCGACGTTGTCCGTAGGGCAAGGGGTAGAGGCGGTCAGAAGTGAATCGCTATTCATTTCCGACGAGTCCAAAGAACCGTCCGACGAAGATACGTCGAGACGGGCTCGGGACGGACTGCATAATCATATTCAGCGTAAGGAGAAGCAATGCAATAAAACATACCATGAATTACTATGGCATCCGGATACTTACGACTTCGCTAGGGGCTTCTCCCTGGGTAACCACTCGTTGCCGCTGTAGGCGGCCGTCGTGGAGCAGTCCGGAAGGAGGGTCCTTCCCTTCTTGGACCCTTCGGCCTCCCCGGTTGGGGCGGCCTTCCTTTTCTTGTCTCCCCCAGCTGGGGGGAGAACTTTTCTCTTTGTCCTCCTCGTTTTTGTGGGAGGAGTGCGCTTCGGAGTTATCGGACGATGAGTCCGATATAACCTGGCGCCGAAGACCCTTTCGGGTCCCCGTGGCCATCTTCTTGGCCTTCTTCATCGGCACCTCGTAAGGCCCCGGAACTAGCATCTCCATTAGGAGAGCATCTGCAGGATCTTCAGGCAAGGGGGCTGGGCAATCAATCTGCTCCGTTGTCTCTACCCAGTCCTGTTAATGGCATGGGAGCTTAGATCCCGCACATGATTAAACTTGGGCAAATAAATATCTTGTGAGATATAAAAACTTACCGGATTGGCATGGCGCTTTGCGCTGAGTCCGCGGTCCTCGGTAAGGGGAGGAGCTACATCGGCGCCCTTGAATAGCACCCTTCAAATGTCCTTTTGCGTCGTGTCGAAGATCTCTCACAGCGTCTGGTGCTTGGCCGGGTCGAACTCCCACAAATTGAATGCCCGTCGTTGACACGGGAGGATCCAGCGGAAGAGCATGACCTGGACCACGTTGACGACCTTGATTTTCTTGCTCATCATGTTCTTGATGCAGGTCTGGAGTCCGGTCAGCTCTACCGGGGAACCCCAGGACAGGCCCTTCTCTTTCCAAGAGGTGAGCCGCATGGGGATTCCGGATCGAAATTCAGGGGCCGCCACCCAGTTGGTGTCGTGCAGCTCGGTGATGTATAACCACCCCGATTGCCACCCCTTTATGGTCTCCACATAGGAGCCTTCGAGCCAGGTGACGTTAGGTATTTTGCCCACCATGGCGCCTCCGCACTCCGCTTTCTGGCCGACCATCACCTTCGGTTTAACATTGAAGGTCTTCAGCCACAGGCCGAAGTGGGGCCTGATGCGGAGGAAGGCCTCGCACACGATGATAAACGCCGAGATGTTGAGGATGAAATTGGGGGCCAGATCATGAAAATCCAGCCCGTAGTAGAACATGAGCCTGCGGACAAACGAGTGAAGGGGAAATCCCAGTCCGCGGACAAAGTGGGTAAGGAAAACTACCCTCTCATGGGGTGCGGGCGTAGGGATGATCTGCCCCACATCTGGTAGCCGGTGCGCGATGTCCGCGGCCAGATATCCGGCTTCCCGTAGCTTTGCGATGTGCTCCTCCATGACGGAGGAGACCATCCACTTGCCTCCCGCTCCGGACATGCTTGGAGTGGTTTGAGAAGAAAGACGCGAACTTGGGCACTGGAGCTCGAGTGCGCGAGAATGGATAAGCAAGGAGGAAGAAGGCGTGGGTAAAAAGGGTGAATCTTTGTCCCTTTATAAGGGCAGAAGAGGCGATGTGCCTCCCCACTTACTTGGTAAAATCGCTTATTCCCCGAGCGCCGTAACTGATGGCGCGGTTGGGTTACCCACGTCCGCATTAATGAGAATCCTGTAATAAGGGGGACACGGTCTCTACTTTGACAAGACGTGTCAAGAAAAGCGCCTCGCAATATGTGCAGTGCTGGTTGAGAAAAACAGTTCGAATAATGACCGGGCCATGGCATGATGTCATGTTGCTAAACGTGTCAGCAAATTATATTTGTGGAAATATTATTCTCTCTGCGGTGGTATGTGGAATTTGTTTTGCAGAGCCGGACACTATCCTTGTGTTCAAAATCTCCTATGGAGTATTCGGAGGAAGAACCCGCCTTGTAATGCCGAAGACAAATCTGTGCGCGGGACTCATCGTCATTGAAGCCTGGTTCAGGGGCTACTGAGGGAGTCCTGGATTAGGGGGTCTCCGGACAGCTGGACTATATCCTTTGGCCGGACTGTTGGACTATGAAGATACAAGATTGAAGACGTCGCCCCGTATCCGGATGGGACTCTCCTTGGCGTGGAAGGCAAGCTTGGCAATACGGATATTAGATCTCCTCCCTTGTAACCGACTCTGTGTAACCCTAGCCCCCTCTAGCGTCTATATAAACCGGAGGGTTTAGACCGTAGGACAAGAACAATCATACCATAGGCTAGCTTCTAGGGTTTAGCCTCTACGATCTCGTGTTAGATCAACTCTTGTAATACTCATATCATCAAGATCTATCAAGCAGGACATAGGGTATTACCTCCATCAAGAGGGCCCGAACCTTGGTAAACATCGTGTCCCCTGCCGCCTTAGGCGCATAGTTCGGGACCCCCTACCCGAGATCCGCCGGTTTTGACACCGACAAAGACCACGATTAAATAGTTAAAGTGGCTCTTATATGCATTATTGTTGATCTGACAAAAGAGCCCATATTCCCTTGTCTTCTCCTATTTATTGAATGCTCACAAATTCTAGCTTAGTCCAATGCACGCGCACTATTATTATTATTCACATTATTCGGTCGTGCAAGTGAAAGGAAATTATGACGATATATGGACTTATTGAGATGAGAAAAGCTGGTATGAACTCGACCTCTCTTGTTTTTGTAAATATGATTAGTCCATCATTCCTGATTCAGCCTATTATGAATAAACATGTTTGCGATGACAATTAGAGATCATAGTTTCTTATGCCATGCTTAATTACCTAGGAGCTTATAATGGTTTACCTTGCGTGCCAACATGCTATTAAAATGGTCGTGATGTGGTATGACAGGGTGGTATCCTCTTTTGAACGATTCGAGTGGCTTGACTTGGCACATGTTCACGCATGTAGTTGAAACAAAATCAACATAGCCTCTACGATATTTATGTTCATGGTGCATTATATCCTACTCATGCTTGCATTCGGTGTTGATTAATTTTAATGCATGTCCATGACTGTTGTCGCTCTCTAGCTGGTCGCTTCCCAGTCTTTTTCTAGCCTTCACCTGTACTAAGCGGGAATACTGCTTGTGCATCCAATTCCATAAACCCCAAAGTTATGCCATAAGAGTCCACTATACCTTCCTGTATGCGGTATCTACATGTCGTTCCAAGTAAATTTGTATGTGCCAAACTCTAAACCTTCAAATAAACATTCTGTTTTGTATGCTCGAATAGCTCATGTATCAACTAGGGCTATCCGTATCTTCCATGTTAGGCGGGTTATTCTCAAGAGGAGTGGACTCCGCTCCTCACTCACGAGAAAATGGTTGGTCACCGGGATGCCCAGTCCCATGCTTCATCCAAATCAAATCAAAATAATTGCAAACAAAACTCCCCCTGGGACTCTTGTTAGTTGGAGGCACTCGTTGTTTCGAGCAAGCCATGGTTTGATGCTTGTTGGTGGAGGGGGAGTATAAACTTTACCATTCTATTTGGGAACCGCCTATAATGTGTGTAGCATGGAAGATATCGCCATCTCTTGGTTGTTATGTTGACAATGAAAGTATACCGCTCAAAATATTATTCATCTCTATTTCAAAATCGAGCTCTGGCACCTCTACAAATCCCTGCTTCCCTCTGCGAAGGGCCTATCTATTTAATTTTATGTTGAGTCATCACCCTCTTATTAAAAAGCACCATTTGGAGAGCATCATTGTCATTTGCATTCCTTACTGTTAGTTTACATTGAGTATGACTTGACTGGATCTCTTTTACCATGAATTACACTGTCTAGTCAGTCCTTGATCTTTAAAGGTGCTCTCCAGTTATGTTTTGCGGTCTCAGAAAGGGCTAGCGAGATACCATCTTGTTATATCATATGATGATTGTTTTGAGAAAGTGTTGTCATCCGAGATTTATTATTATTGCCTGCTAGTTGATTATGCCATTGACATGAATAAACATGAGACCTAAGCGTTATTGTGAATATGGTTAGTTCGTAATCTTTGCGAAAACTTGAATGTTGGCTTTACATATCTACAACAACAAGAGCAAACAGAGTTTGTAAAAGTTTTTGTTTATCACTTTTAGTCTGTCAACTGAATTGCTTGAGGACAAGCAAAGGTTTAAGCTTGGGGGAGTTGATACGTCTCCGTCGTATCTACTTTTCCAAACACTTTTGCCTAGTTTTGGACACTAACTTGCATGATTTGAATGGAACTAACCCGGACTAACGCTGTTTTCAGCAGAATTGCCATGGTGTTATTTATGTGCAGAAACAAAAGTTCTCGGAATGACCTGAAACTTCACGGAGATTATTTTTGCAAATAATAAAAAATACTGGCAAAAGATTAAGACTAGGGGCTCACACCCTAGCCACGAGGGTGGGGGGGCGTGCATGCCCCCCTGGGCGCACCCCCCTACCTCGTGGGCCCCCTGGAGCTCCTCCGACCTCAACTCCAACTCTATATATTCATGTTCGGAGAGAAAAAAATAAAGGAAAAAAGATTCATTGCGTTTTACGATACGGAGCCCCCACCAAGCCCTAAACTCTCTCGGGAGGGCTGATCTAGAGTCCGTTCGGGGCTCCGGAGAGGGGAATCCGTCGCCATCGTCATCATCAACCATCCTCCATCACCAATTTCATCATGCTCACCGCTGTGCATGAGTAATTCCATCGTAGGCTTGCTGGACGGTGATGGGTTGGATGAGATTTATCATGTAATCGAGTTAGTTTTGTTAGGGTTTGATCCCTAGTATCCACTATATTCTCATATTGATGTTGCTATGACTTTGCTATGCTTAATGCTTGTCACTAGGGCCCGAGTGCCATGATTTGAGATCTGAACCTATTATGTCTTCATCAATATATGAGAGTTCTTGATCCTATCTTGCAAGCCTATAGTCACCTACTATGTGTTATGATCCGGCAACCCCGAAGTGACAATAATCGGGACCACTTCCGGTGATGACCGTAGTTTGAGGAGTTCATGTATTCACTATGTGTTAATGCTTTGGTCCGGTACTCTATTAAAAGGAGGCCTTAATATCCCTTAGTTTCCGTTAGGACCCCGCCGCCACGGGAGGGTAGGACAAGAGATGTCATGCAAGTTCTTTTCCATAAGCACGTATGACTATATTCGAAATACATGCCTACATTAAATTGATGAATAGGAGCTAGTTATGTGTCACCCTAGGTTATGACTGTTACATGAACCACATCCGGCATAGTTCTCTATCACCGATCCATTGCCTACGAGCTTTTCATATATTGTTCTTCGCTTATTTACTTTGTCGTTGCTATTGTTACAATCACTACAAAAACCAAAAACATTACTTTTGCTATCGTTACCTTTTGCTACCATTACCACTACTATCATATTACTTTGATACTAAATACCCTGCTGTAGATATTAAGTTTCCAGGTGTGGTTGAATTGACAACTCAACTGCTAATACTTGAGAATATTCTTTGGCTCCCCTTGTGTTGAATCAATAAATTTGGGTTGAATACTCTATCCTCGAAAACTGTTGCGATCCCCTACACTTGTGGGTTCAAAAAATCGAGTTCGAGTTCATATAGTACACATAGTTCATATGTAACTCGAGATTAATCATGTGGTGTGCTGTGAAGATAATACACAAACGATGGTTTAACTTGACAATGATGACGATTGTAGATCTTATTAAAACAGAGAAACGAATTCAAATGCTTTGAGTTCACAACAATCATTATTGTAGATCTTATTCAAATAGAGAAACGAATTCAAATTTAGTTCATATTGAAGCGGTAGTATATACGTTTGGAATGAACTAAAATGTTCATTTGAGTACTAGGTTGCATGCATTATACACGTAGCGAAATATTTTAATTGAACATAACATGAATTCAAAGTTTTTGAATGACATTTGTAGTGCGAATTGATTTGGTATAGTACACGTTAGGCTTGTTCGGAAATTTCAACCCGCACTTTGTTAGCCCGAAATATTTAAGATATATCTTTGTCTCATTGTGCTCCGACAACTCCCACCATCTCAACCCGCGCCTTGCTATTCCAAAATTACAACGCGCGCAAAAACTCCCACCTCCTATGAAATCCCGACACGTGAAATGCCCGTGATACCCTGAACCGAAAGAACCGCCTCAAATCAGTGGGGGTACTTTCATAACTTACCCCACATTTCGGACAAGCGTGTCCCTAAACCATGATTCCCCCACTCCCATCCCATCTGCCCACCCATTCGTACACCGAGGCGAGCAAAACCCGCGAAGCCCCACACCCTCCTCTGTCCGACACCCAATTGGAGCCTCTTCCCCGATGACGTCGTCCACAACAACACCTCGACGTCCCTCGTCCACCGTACCGGATGAGGATCCGTCGTTGATCTGGTCGTCCCGCCGGTTCAGCCACCCAATCCTCCACCTCCAAGGAGCTGCCTCGACGTTCCCCTCGTCTTTCGCACCACCTCCATTCCCACACTGCCGTCTTCACCTGCACCACCGGAAGAGCATCATCATCACCGTTTCCTCGGATGAAGCTGCGGCCTAATCGGCGCCACCAAAGAGGTTGTACACTAATCGCTGCATTTTCTTCTTGATTCGATCTCACGGTGCTGCCGGCGCTCGGTCCCGAGCTGACACGACGCAGCTCCATCCACGGCGGCGTCGCCGGCCACTTCCTCCATGGTGTCGCTCCCTCGGCGGGACGTCCACATCAGTTGGAGCTGTTGCTGCTTTAGCTCTCGCTCGCACTGTTGCTCTGCGCTTGCTCTCGGTCCCCTACCTGGTCTGCTCTTGCTCATGGTGCTGCTCTCGCTCCGATTTAGCTACACTTCAGTCGACTAAATTGACTTTTGGGTCAGTCAATTTTCAGGGGGTGGGGGGCTCGCCGGAGTTAAGGAAGAACCAGCCGCAGCGGGGAGGGGGGCTCACCAGAGAGGTACCCCACTATCTATCTTAGGGTTCAGGGTGGGGTCGGTGTTCGGCGGCGGTGGTGGGGCGGTGGCGTGGGGATCAACGGAGAAAAAGCTCGGCACGGAGGGGCCTACAGGGATGGTCGGGGCGGCGGCGAACCGGCGGTGGGGAGTGTCTTCGAGGCGGGCGGGGCGGCGCACCGCTGGCCGCGGGCGGCGGGGCGGCTGTTTGGCCGATGGTGGCTGGCGGCTCAGGGGGGTGGAGGTTGAAGATGAACTGCAGGCCCTTGATTTCGTATCCAGCAGCTGCAAAATCGACTGACCAGAGATGAAAAAGTCAGTGGACTGACTTGTAGCCTCACCTCTAGTGCATTCAGTTTCGAAAGTAAAATTCAGTTTCGACAACAAAATTCAGTTTTGACAGTTAAATTCAGTTTCGACAGTTAAGTTCAGAGATGAGCGGCTGTTGTATACATCTAGCAGTTTGTGGTTATGTATTTTACGAAATTCCACTCAGGTTAACGCTGTTTCTCTTATCCTGCTTCAGCCTCGGTGTCGTACAACACACCGGAGCTGCTCCAACGACGAAACCCTCCATCACAGCGGAGTAGTACCTCGGGCTATATCTCCAGACGCCTAAGATCTTCTTCCCCTCCTCCGATAGCCAAGTCAGCCGAAGCATCCTCACCGGCCAACCCAATCACGCTGAGATCGACATGGCTTCGCCAAAGAGGTTGTACACTTCTTGTGGGTTGACTTAATCTCACCATGCTTCATTTCATCCTTTCATCTTCCAATTCTTGTGAACCAAACACCTAGATTGGCAGAAATCCTGTGTTTTTAAATTCTCTGTTTTACACATGCATTCCTATCCTATTCCTGTCTATTTCCTATCCCTGCATTGTTAGAATCCTCGAATTCAAACAAGCCCTTACACAATTACTTCTATTATAGATATGTGTCAAAGAAAACCTTGTGTGGTTTGTCCTGCTCCTGCGGTGCTGTGTTCCACCCCATCTCAGCTGCTCCAACGACGAAAGGGTTCACCACAGCAGGGATCCGCTCTCCAGACTGTCTTTCGCCGCCTCAGATCTTCTTCCCCGCCGCCGGCAGCCACGACAACTGCATTACCATCATCAACTGAGCAGATAACCTTGAGGACTACACAGGTCCGCAAGAGAGGTCGCACTCTTCCGTGTCTGCTTACGTTATGCATCGCTTAATATGATGACATGCTACTTTTATCGTCGTGTTCACCTATTAGACTCCGACTCAGGTCCAAACTTATGCTGAAACTTGAGTTTTTAAATGGTTGTGGGGTACATATTGGGGCAACAATCGGTACTATTTGTCTACTATCTGGTTAATCTCGGGTGTCTACTATGAGTTTCATGTTGGGTGCAAACAAACATTAAAGGAGCCATTATCTGTATTTTTTAACTAAAGCTATTATCTGCCGGCTATCATTGGTTTTAGGTCTATCCATAGTTTGCTACCTTCACTCTGGATTTGTGCATGCACTCCTTACATAATCTCACTATGTTTTATTCCTATGCATGTCAGTTATTGTATACAATGGAACTGAACATGTAGAGCAAAAGAGACGAGCCTTGCGTGGCAATAAAATTTCATGCAGACGTCGCTCCATGGTGGGCGCAAAGGCAGCCCCCTCCACCCATTTCAGATCGTAATCAAGAGGAAGATAACTGTTCTGAGGGGGATTCAGAAGCAAAAGACCACTCCTATTTACCCATGAGGTCCTCGCTCTAACTTGGCATGCTGATGTTGGTAATATCATGCATATGGTGCCTTGCATTGCTTACTGTATACATCAAAGATGTCATCTGCTTAGTTTATACATGCTTTGTGTCAATGCCATCTATTTAGTTTCTTTATCGTATATGTGAATCATGCAATGCCATCTTTTTTAGCTAGGCATCATATATGTGAATTTTGCAATGCCACCCTGGTTAGCCAGTCATCTTATATGTGAATTATATCATGACATCATTTTTTATTACGTGTTAAATTTGTCAACAATTTTAGTACATTCAATTACTCTTCCTGTGCATCAGCCATTCGGCATGGTCATGGAAAAATCTGGAGTGGAAACAAGGTCTTTAGAGCAGACAATGCTATCTGACGAAGCACATGTCATGCTGGTTACAGATAGCTCCTCAGAGGAGGATTCAGAGACAGATGACCAGTCCTACCCCCCCCCCCCCGAGGTGCATGCTCTAACTTGGCAGGGTTATGTTGCTCATATCGTGCGTATGGTATCTTGCATTGCTATGTCATTTGCTTAGTTTAGACATGATTTGTGTGAATGCCACCTGTTTAGTGTCTAATTACCATATATGTGAATTATGCAATGCCATCTTTTTGCAAGACATTATATATGTGAATTATGCAATGCTATCTTGTTGCAAGGCATTATATATGTGAATTATGCAATGCCATGCTATTTAGCCAAGCGTCATATATGTGAATTATATCATGTCGTCCTTTTTTTTGTATTTCTCATTGCTTTTGTCAACAATGTTTGTATATTCAACTGCTCTTCCTGTGCATCGGCCATTTGAATTGGTGATGGAGAAATCTGGAGTGAAAACAAGGTCTTCAGAGCAGACAATGCTACCTGGTGAAGCAGATATGTTGCTGGTTACAGATAGCTCTTCAGAGGAGGATTCAGAGGCAGATGACCAGTCCTATTATCCCCCTGAGGTGTATGCTCAAACTTGGCAGGGTTATATTACTCGTATCATGCATATGTTGTATTGCAATGCTTAGTTTTTACATCATATACACAATATTGAATGCCATCTCCTTAGTTGACACATCATATATGCGATTGCCCTCTGCTCACTTCCTTAGTATATAAATCATATATTTGAATTATATCATGACATGATGTTTACATAGACAGCATGTATCTGAATTATGGCATGCCAACCCATTTTCTATAGACATAATATAGTTATATCATCTCATCCTGTTCACATAGTCATCATATTTTGAATTACGTCATTCTATCCGTGAATTATATCATGCCATCATGTTTCCATCGACGACACGTTTGTGATTTATGGCATGCCAACCACTTTAATGGACACATCGTATAGTTATATCATGTCATCCTGTTTACATAGTCATCATTTTTTGAAGTATGTCAGTCTATCCTGTTTAGTTAGCCATCATACATGCGAAATTGTGTCATGCTATCTTGTTTAATTAGTCATCATATATTTGAAATTATGTCCTGCTATTCTGTTTGGTTAGACAACATAAATGTGAATTATTTCATGCCCTGTTTTCTTCCCTACTATCCATTGCACATGTCTATCTTACAATGTCTGTACATTCAATTACTTTTCTTGTTTATCAGCCATTTCAATTGGAGGGGGTGATGGCAGTATCTACGGGAGTAAAAACACGGTCTTTAGAAAAGATCGTGCTACCTGTCGATGGAGATAGAACCACGGTTGTACTTGCCCAAGAACCAGCCCCACCACACATAACCCAGACTCACGCAGATTGTACCCCTACCCAGTTGGTCAGGGAACCAGCTACACCCCTCCTAAGCCCAACCCCAGCAGATAGTAACCCAGTTCCCATTGACAAAGCACCATCTCCACCACAGAGCACCCAAACACGAGCAGCTAGTAAGGCAACTGCAGTGCCCAAAGCACGAGGACCACCACTCCGAACCCCAAGTCAACGCTTAAAGCAGAAGAAGAATTGTTCTCAGGTCAGGTTCCGTAGCTATGGTTCATACTACTTTGCTCTTGCATCACTATATTTACTCATACCAACCAATTTCAAATTTTAAGGATGCAATTGAAACTCCAATGGCGCAACAGGTATGTTTTAAACCTGTTTCTTTAACGTGTTTGATGTTGTAACTTGCTCTATGTTGATTTCAGTTTCAATTGAATAAATAGTTATGTTCTCATGCCATGCACATTACAAGTGTTGTTATTGCTGTGTAGCCTCCCACACTTATATTCTGTCTATGCTGCTTTGTCTTAAATAGATATGATTCGAACTGTATCTATCTTGATTTGGCAACATAAACTAGAATGATATAGACCATACAGTGACCATGCTACATAGATATATGTTTGTTTCATGTTGTTATCCTGTCCACCTTACTACTGAACTGGTTTACCAAAATGAGTTTCATATACTACATTGTAAACATGTGATGTGTTTGTTTGTTTCTCCTTTAGAACACGGATAAAATATTGGAGAAGAGTACCCCGTTATACAATGGTAAAGGAAGTAATGTAGATCAGGTTCAAGATAGAGAGACATCCTTGTTGTTCTCCAAGAAAGCTGATAAAAACTATATTGAAGACACTGAGACAACCCCAAAGTCCTGTCTTGATGTAGTGTTCGAGTTACTGGCTACTACAGCTGGCACCAGCTCTTTGAACTTGCTGCCTAAATCAGTTCGGCTTCTTGAGTCTCAACTTCAAGTTGAGAGACATCGATCAGACGTTATGCGACAGGAACCAGAAGGACTGAGGAAGTCCCTGCATAATTCAGATGCATACTTTCTGGTGCAACAACAAGTGCTGGAGGATTTAAGCGCCAAACAAGACAAAGTTAATAAGCTTGCTAAGCATCTTGCCAGCATTATGGGTACCCAGGATATTGTTTCTTGAGCTCTTCTGAAGTAGTTTTAGTTCTGGACTTGTTTTGCTGCGGCGTTTATATGCTGCTTTGTTCCCTATATTTGCACTTGTGGCGAACTTTGATGCCCAGTGGATGTAATATGTGTAATAGCCATGATAGCCTAGCATAAGTTGCTTGCTTATTTATTTCCGTTGTCTCGTTTATTTGTTTTCTTGTAGTCAGTGCAGTTCTTTTTCCGCGGTTTGCTAGTGGCCGCAATAACCTATTTTTTAAAACTAGGCCACATTAACAATGGGCTACATATTTACTGTAGTTAACATGGGCCTCCTACGGGCCGTAGAAACAATGGGCCTTCTACGGGGCGTAGACACAATGGGCCTTCCATGGGCTGTATCATCAATGGGCCTTCTACGAGCCGTATGATCAGTTGGCCAAACATGGGCCAATAACAGACCACATTATGGTCGTAAATGGGCTACAGTTGAAATCGTCCATTCATGGGCCGACCATAAAGGGTCGTCGTTAATAGGCCGTATTTGATGACGCTATAAAAACAGCCCAACGTATTAATGGGTCACAAACGGGCCAACTATAACCACGGGCTATATTTGGCCCATAAGCAGAAAATGACAGTAACGGGCCGAAAGTAAACGAATGCTGGAAATGAGCCCAAGAGTAAATGGGCCCTGACAAGACCGGAAGATAACATGGGCTGGAAATGGCCCAACGGAATAATGGGCCGTTAATGGGTATAAAGTGATACACTGTTCATTACGAGCCAGTTTTACCATGGGCCGTTAATGGGCCGAGGGTTACTAAGGGCCTCATATGGGCCGAAAGATGTCATGGGCCATACATGGGCCGAAAGTTAAAACTGTTGGAAATATGCCCTAGAGGCAATAATAAATTAGTTATTATTATTATATTTCATTGTTCATGATAATCGTTTATTATCCATGCTAGAATTGTATTGATAGGAAACTCAGATACATGTGTGGATACATAGACAACACCATGTCCCTAGTAAGCCTCTAGTTAACTAGCTCGTTGATCAATAGATGGTTATAGTTTCCTGACCATGGACATTGGATGTCGTTGATAACGGGATCACATCATTAGGAGAATGATGTGATGGACAAGACCCAATCCTAAGCCTAGCACAAGATCGTGTAGTTCGTATGCTAAAGCTTTTCTAATGTCAAGTATCATTTCCTTAGACCATGAGATTGTGCAACTCCCGGATACCGTAGGAGTGCTTTGGGTGTGCCAAACGTCACAACATAACTGGGTGGCTATAAAGGTACACTATAGGTATCTCCGAAAGTGTATGTTGGGTTGGCACGAATCGAGACTAGGATTTGCCACTCCTTGTAAACGGAGAGGTATCTCTGGGCCCACTCGGTAGGACATCATCATAATGTGCACAATGTGACCAAGGAGTTGATCACGGGATGATGTGTTACGGAACGAGTAAAGAGACTTGCCGGTAACGAGATTGAACAAGGTATCGGATACCGACGATCGAATCTCGGCCAAGTACTATACCGCTAGACAAAGGGAATTGTATACAGGATTGATTGAATCCTTGACATCGTGGTTCATCCGATGAAATCATCGTGGAGCATGTGGGAGCCAACATGGGTATCCAGATCCCGCTGTTGGTTATTGACCAGAGAGTTGTCTCAGCCATGTCTGCATGACTCCCGAGCCCGTAGGGTCTACACACTTAAGGTTCGATGATGCTAGGGTTATAGGGAATAGATGTACATGGTTACCGAATGTTGTTCGGAGTCCCGTATGAGATCCCGGACGTCACGAGGAGTTCCGGAGTGGTCCAAAGGTAAAGATTTATATATGGGAAGTCATCATACGATCACCGAAATAATTCGGGGGTTACCAGTATTGTACCGGGACCACCGGAGGGGTTCCGGGGGTCCACCGGGAGGGTCCACCTGCCCCGGAGGGCCCTATGGGCTGTATGTGGAGAGGGACCAGCCCCTTAGTGGGCTGGGCGCCTCCCCCCTAGGGCCCATGCGCCTAGGGTTTGGGGAACCCTAAAGGGGGGGGCGCCCCCCTTGCCTTGGGGGGCAAGGCAACCCCCTTGGCCGCCGCCCCCTCCTCAGATTGGATCTGAGGGGGCCGGCCCCCCTCTCCCTTGACCCTATATATATGTGGGGGGTGGGAGGGCAGCCGCACCCAAGTTCTGGCACAGCCCTCCCCCTTTCCCAAGTTCTCCTCTTCTCCCATGGTGCTTGGCGAAGCCCTGCAGGATTGCCACGCTCCTCCTTCACCACCATGTCGTCGTGCTGCTGCTGGATGGAGTCTTCCCCAACCTCTCCTTCTCCCCTTGCTGGATCAAGGCGTAGGAGACGTCACCGGGCTGTACGTGTGTTGAACGCGGAGGTGCCATCCGTTCGGCACTAGGATCATCGGTGATTTGGATCACGACGAGTACGACTCCATCAACCCCGTTCACTTAAACGCTTCCGCGTAGCGATCTAAAAGGGTATGTAGATGCACTATCCTTCCCCTCGTTGCTAGATTACTCCATAGATTGATCTTGGTGATGCGTAGAAAATTTTGAATTTCTGCTACGTTCCCCAACAGTGGCATCATGAGCTAGGTCTATGCGTAGTTTCTATGCACGAGTAGAACACAAAGCAGTTGTGGGCGTCGATATTGTCAATTTACTTGCCATTACTAGTCTTATCTTGATTCGGCGGCATCGTGGGATGAAGCGGCCCGGACCGACCTTACACGTACTCTTACGTGAGACTGGTTCCACCGACTGACATGCACTAGTTGCATAAGGTGGCTAGCGGGTGTCTATCTCTCCCACTTTACTCGGATCGGATTCGATGAAAAGGGTCCTTATGAAGGGTAAATAGAAATTGGCATATCACGTTGTGGTTTTCGCGTAGGTAAGAAACGTTCTTGCTAGAAACCTATAGCAGCCACGTAAAAAAAACTTGCAACAACAATTAGAGGACGTCTAACTTGTTTTTGCAGCATATGCCTTGTGATGTGATATGGCCAAAAGGATGTGATGAATGATATATGTGATGTATGAGATTGATCATGTTCTTGTAATAGGAATCACGACTTGCATGTCGATGAGTATGACAACCGGCAGGAGCCATAGGAGTTGTCTTAATTTATTTATGACGTGCGTGTCAACATAAATGTCATGAAATTACTTTACTTTATTGCTAAAGCGTTAGCCATAGTAGTAGAAGTAATAGATGACGAGACAACTTCAAGAACACACGATGATGGAGATCATGATGATGGAGATCATGGTGTCATGCCGGTGACAATGATGATCATGGAGCCCCGAAGATGGAGATCAAAAGGAGCAAAATGATTTTGGCCATATCATGTCACTATTTGATTGCATGTGATGTTTATCATGTTTTACATCTTATTTGCTTAGAACGACGGTAGCTTAAATAAGATGATCCCTCACTAAAATTTCAAGAAAAGTGTTCCCCCTAACTGTGCACCATTGCGAAGGTTCGTCGTTTCGAAGCACCACGTGATGATCGGGTGTGATAGATTCTAACGTTCGAATACAATGGGTGTAAGCCAGATTTACACATGCAATACACTTAGGTTGACTTGACGAGCCTAGCATGTACAGACATGGCCTCGGAACACGAAAGACCAAAAGGTCGAGCATGAGTCGTATAGAAGATACGATCAACATGAAGATGTTCACCGATGTTGACTAGTCCGTCTCACATGATGATCGGACATGGCCTAGTTGACTCGGATCATGTTTCACTTAGATGACTAGAGGGATGTCTATCTGAGTGGGAGTTCATTAAATAATTTGATTAGATGAACTCAATTATCATGAACATAGTCTAAATTGTCTTTGCAAATATGTTGTTGATAAATAGCTCACGTTGTAGCTCCCTGTTTCAATATGTTCCTAGAGAAAGATTAAGTTGAAAGATATTGTAAGCAATGATGCGGACTAGGTCCATGGTCCGAGGAGTGTCCTCACTGCTACACAGAAGGCTTACGTCTTTGATGCACCGCTCGATGTGCAAACCCCTACAACGTCATCTGTGGATGATGTGAACACCTGACAGACACATCCTGATGACTACTTGATAGTTTAGTGCACCATACTTTACAGCTTAGAATCGGGATTCCAATGACGTTTTGAACGCCATAGAACATATGAGATGTTCCAAGAGCTGAAATTGGGATTTCAGGCTCATGCCCATGTTGAGAGGTGAGAGACCTCTGACAAGTTCTTTTGCCAACAAGATGGAGGAGAATAGCTCAGCTAGTGAGCATGTGCTCAGAATGTCTAGGTGCTACAATCACTTAACTCAAGTGGGAGTTGAACTTCCAGATAAGATAGTGATTGATAGAGTTCTCTAGCCACTATCACTAAGCTACTAGATCTTCGTGATGAACTATGGCATGCAAGGGATGGAGTTGATCCCGGAGCTGTTCGTGGTGCTTAAGACCGCAAAAGGTAGAAATCAAAGAAGGAGCATCAAGTGTTGATGGTTTAACAAGACCACTGGTTTCAAGAAGGGCAAGGGCTAGAAGGGAAACTTCATGGATGGCAAACCAGTTACCGCTCCAGTGAAGGAACCCAAGGTTGAACCCAAACCCGAGAGTAAGTTCTTCTATTGTAAGGGGAACGGTCACTTGTAGCGGAATTACCCCAAATGCATGGTAGATAAGAAGGCTGGCAACTTCAACAAAGTATATACGTGTACCTCACTAGTACTCCTGGTAGCACCTAGGTATTGGATACCGGTTCAGTTGCTATTATTGGTGACTTGAAGCAAAAGCTACGGACTAAACGGAGACTGGCTAAGGGCGAGGTGACGATGTGTGTTGGAAGTGTTTCCAAAGTTGATGAGATCACCATCGCACGCTCCATCTACCTTCGGGATTAGTATTGAACCTAGATAAATGTTATAGGTGTCTACGTTGAGCATGAATATGATTAGATCATGTTCATTGCAATACGGTCATTCATTTAAGTTAGAGAATAATGGTTATTCTGTTTACATGAATGATACCTTTCATGGTCAAGCACCCTATGTGAATGGTTCATTGAATCACGGTCGTGGTAATACACATGTTCACGCCAAAAGATGTAGAGTTAATAATGATAGTACCACTTTCTCGTGGCACTGCCGCTTAGGTCATATTGGCGTAAGATGCATGAAGAAACTCCATGTCGATGGATGTTTGGAGTCACTTGATTTTGAATCGCTTGTCACATGCGAGCCATGCCTCATGGGCAGGATGACTAAGGCCCCGTTTTCAGGTAAAATGAAACGGGCAAGTGACTTGTTGAAAATCATGCATGCTGATACGTGTGATCCAATGAGAATTGAAGTGTGCGGTGGATATTGCTATTTTCTCATCTTCACTGACGATTTGGGTAGATATAGGTATATCTACTTAATGAAGCACAAGTCTGAAACGTTTGAAAAGTTCAAGCGATTTCAGAGTGAAGTTAAGAATCATCATAACAATAAGATCATGTTCCTACGATCTGATCGATGAGAATTTCTGAGTTATGAGTTTGGCAATCACTTAAGACATTATGGAATTGTTTCACAGTTGAAGCCACCTGGAACACCACAAGGTAATGGTGTGTCCAGACGTCATAATCGAACCCTATGAGATATGGTACGATCTATGATGTCTCTTACCAATCTACTGTTTTCATTTTGAGGTTATGCGTTAAAGACAGCTGCATTCACTTTAGATAGGACACCATCTAAAGTCCGTTGAGACGACGTCAAATGAACATTGGTTTGGCAAGAAACCAAAGTTGTCGTTTCTTAATGTTTGGGGCTGCGATGCTTAAGGCTTCAGCCGGAGAAGCTCGAACCCAAAAGCGGACAAACACATCCTCATAGGATACCCAAAGGTGATAGTTGGGTATACCTTCTATCTCAGATCCGAGGGCAAATTGTTTGTCGCTAAGAACGGGTCCTTTCTCGAGAAGGAGTTTCTCTCGAAAGAATTGAGTGGGAGGAAGATAGAACTTGATGAGGTTGTCGAACCTTTACTTCAACCAGAGAGTGATGCAACACAGAAAGATGTTTTCTGTGGCGCCTACGTCTGTTGCATAGGAAGTTAATGATAGTGATCATGAAGCTTCGGATCAAGTTGCTATCGAACCTCGTAGGTCGACAAGGATATGTACTACTCCTAAGTGGTACGGTAATCCTGTCTTAGATATCATGTTGTTAGACAACAATGAACCTACGATCTATGGAGAAGGGATGGTGGGCTCGTATTCCGACAAATGGTTAGAAGCCATGAAATCCGAGATAGGACCCATATATCAGAACAAAGTATGGACTTTGGTGGACTTGCCCGATAATCGACAAGCCATTGAGATAAATGGATCTTTAAGAAGAAGACGGACGTGGGCGGTAATGTTACCGTCTATGAAGCTCGACTTGTGGGAAAGAATCTTTTCACAAGTTCAAGGAGTTGACTATGATGAGAATTTCTCACCTGTAGCGATGCTTAAGTCCGTCGGAATCATGTTAGCATTAGTTGTATTTTTCGATTATGAAATCTGACAGATGGATGTCAAAAACAAGTTTTCTTACCAGTTTTCGTAAGAAAGAGTTGTATGTGATACAATCAAAGTATTGTCGATCCTAAGGATGCTAAAAGGTATGCTGGCTCCAGCGATCCTTCTATGGACTAGAGCAAGCATCTCGGAGTCAGAATATATGCTTTGATGGAGTGATCAAAGCTTTTAGGTTTATACAATGTTTGCTAGAAACTTGTATTTACAAGAAAGTGATTGGGAGCACTACAACATTTCTGATAAGTATATGTGGATGACATATTGTTGATTCAAAATGATGTAGAATTTCTAGAAAGCATAAACGGTTGTTTGAAGAGTGATTTTCAAAGGAAGACCTGGATAAAGATGCTTACATATTGGGCATCAAGATCTATAGAGATATATTAAGACACTTGATGATACTTTCAAAGAACGCACACCTTAAGATGTTTTTGAAGGAGTTCAAAATAGATTAGTCAAAGAAGGGGTTCTTACCTGAGTTGTAAGGTGTGAAGTCGAGTAAGACTCGAAGATTGACCACGACAAAAGAAAGAGGAAGGACAAGGTCCTCCCTTATGCTTTTGTCATAGGCTCTATACGGTATGCCATGCTGAGTACCGCACCAGATGTGTGCCTTGCCACATGTCTGGCAAGAGGGTACAAAGGTGATCTAGGAGTGGATCACCGGATAGCGGTTAAAAAATTATCCTTAGAGGAATAAGGAAATGTTTCTCGGTTATGGAGGTGATAAAGAGTTCGACGTAAAGAGTTACATCGATGCAAGCTTAACACCTATCCGGATAGCTCTGAGTAGAGATACCGGATACGTATAATGGAGCAACATTTTGGAATAGCTCCAAGTGGAACGTGGTAGCAGCATCTATGATATAAAGTTTTGCAAAATACATAGGGATCTGAATATGGCAAGACCCGTTGACTACAACCTCTCTCACAAGCATAACATGATCAAACCCAAAACTCTTTGAGTGTTTTATCACATAGTGATGTGAACTAGATCATTGAGTCTAGTAGACTCTTGGATGTTGGTCACATGGCGATGTGACCTGTGAGTGTTAATCACATGGCAATGTGAACTAGATTATTGACTCTAGTGCAAGTGGGAGACTGTTGGAAATATGCCCTAGAGGCAATAATAAATTAGTTATTATTATTATATTTCATTGTTCATGATAATCGTTTATTATCCATGTTAGAATTGTATTGATAGGAAACTCAGATACATGTGTGGATACATAGACAACACCATGTCCCTAGTAAGCCTCTAGTTGACTAGCTCGTTGATCAATAGATGGTTATAGTTTCCTGACCATGGACATTGGATGTAGTTGATAACAGGATCACATCATTAGGAGAATGATGTGATGGACAAGACCCAATCCTAAGCCTAGCACAAGATCGTGTAGTTCGTATGCTAAAGCTTTTCTAATGTCAAGTATCATTTCCTTAGACCATGAGATTGTGCAACTCCCGGATACCGTAGGAGTGCTTTGGGTGTGCCAAACGTCACAATGTAACTGGGTGGCTATAAAGGTACACTACAGGTATCTCCGAAAGTGTCTGTTGGGTTGGCACGATCGAGACTGGGATTTGTCACTCCTTGTAAACGGAGAGGTATCTCTGGGCCCACTCGGTAGGACATCATCATAATGTGCACAATGAGACCAAGGAGTTGATCACGGGATGATGTGTTACAGAACGAGTAAAGAGACTTGCCGGTAACGAGATTGAACAAGGTATCGGATACCGACGATCGAATCTCGGCCAAGTACTATACTGCTAGACAAAGGGAATTGTATACGGGATTGATTGAATCCTTGACATCGTGGTTCATCCGATGAAATCATCGTGGAGCATGTGGGAGCCAACATGGGTATCCAGATCCCGCTGTTGGTTATTGACTAGAGAGTTGTCTCGGCCATGTCTGCATGACTCCCGAGCCCGTAGGGTCTACACACTTAAGGTTGGATGATGCTAGGGTTATAGGGAATATATGTACGTGGTTACCGAATGTTGTTCGGAGTCTCGTATGAGATCCCGGACGTCATGAGGAGTTCCAGAATGGTACGGAGGTAAAGATTTATATATGGGAAGTCATCATACGGTCACCGGAATAATTCGGGGGTTACCGGTATTGTACCGGGACCACCGGAGGGGTTCCGAGGGTCCACCGGGAGGGTCCACCTGCCCCGGAGGGCCCTATGGGCTGTATGTGGAGAGGGACCAGCCCCTTAGTGGGCTGGGCACCTCCCCCCTAGGGCCCATGCGCCTAGGGTTTGGGGGAACCCTAAACGGGGGGCGCCCCCCTTGCCTTGGGGGGCAAGGCAACCCCCTTGGCCGCCGCCCCCTCCTCAGATTGGATCTGAGGGGGCCGGCCCCCCTCTCCCTTGCCCCTATATATATGTGGGGGTGGGAGGGCAGCCGCACCCAAGTTCTAGCACAGCTCTCCCCCTCTCCCAAGTTCTCCTCTTCTCCCATGGTGCTTGGCGAAGCCCTGCAGGATTGCCACGCTCCTCCTTCACCACCATGCCGTCGTGCTGCTGCTGGATGGAGTCTTCCCCAACCTCTCCTTCTCCCCTTGTTGGATCAAGGCATAGGAGACGTCACCGGGCTGTACGTGTGTTGAACGCGGAGGTGCGTCCGTTCGGCACTAGGATCATCGGTGATTTGGATCACGACGAGTACGACTCCATCAACCCCGTTCACTTGAACGCTTCCGCTTAGCAATCTACAAGGGTATGTAGATGCACTCTCCTTCCCCTCGTTGCTAGATTACTCCATAGATTGATCTTGGTGATGCGTAGAAAATTTTGAATTTCTGCTACGTTCCCCAACAAAAACGGGCTGGAATTATATTGGATGGCCCAAATGACGCTATTGGGCCTAATTCGGATAGGCCGTAAACGGGCCCTAGGTTAGCGGGTTGTAAATGGGCTATATGCGAACATGTCGCTAACAGGCTTGTCGTGGGATGGCCCGCCACCTTTTGACCAAGTCAAACGGGCCGGCCTTTTCACAGGAATGGGCCTCTGTTGGGCCGTGCCACATGTCAACGTATCATAGGCGCTTTGGGTCCAATGAGTGGATGACATCTATCCCAACAGTGAGCCGACACATGTTTCCTCCAGCCAATGAGGATTTTACACGTGGAAAATCCCCATTGGTCGGGCCTGTTAACGGGTTATCGGATCCAAAACCGGACCCGATAGCTTAACGGCATTCCGTTACGGTGGATGCCATGTGTCAGTCACCCTTGACGAAAGCACTTCTGTGACGCGCGATTTATCTTCATGGAAGTGGACACTTCCGTGATGATAATTTTGGTAATGTCATGGAACACTCTTACGACAGCACAAGTATGACTATCTTGATTCTGTCATAAATTTGTCATGGATGTACATGCATGACAGAAAACGTGACCTACTGTGACAAACACGTATCATCACGGAAGTGTATTTTTTGTAGTGTATCTCTCCCACGGCCCCCTCCACCGCCAGGCCCTCTATCCATGCCTCTCTCGAATACGTAATACACACACATACCTCTTTAGGCCCTGCCAAATACATCAACTACACATTCACACATGTTACATCACATGCCCTATTGATCTAAAAAGCCCTCTCTTCACGTTTATTTCGCATACAACATTCCTTTTGAATAAAGTGTGGCCAAGAAATTATTTTAGAATTTTGACATATATACAACATTACAAAGTTATATGGAGGAGTATGAACGTTAATTTGCATTGCATGGTGCCCACAATGATACTTATTCCGCACTATGCATTTTTATATTTTTATACTATATATAAAGTTAGTCATAATAAAGAGAAATGAAGAGCATCTCTCTCTCCATCGCATACACCCCCTCTACGCCCCTTTCACGTACGCACACAAACTATCTTCAGGTCCTCCAAAAGTACGCCCCCAGCATATTCACGCATGTTTCATCTTTCTCTCGCGATATATACAGTGACTATCATTGTATTTGAAGCGAAAGCATGATACGTACATTGGACTTTAGAATCCACTCATTACAGTCACCATTTATGTTTTGTGGTTATTATACAGTCACGGGCTCATCGTACAGCTCTATATTTGATATCAAGACACGACTAGTTGACTAGTTAAACGCTCCATGTGGCACCTCTAGTGTTGCATCACATTATCTCACTACCATTGGGTCCACCTGTCGACATGTATCTACTCTACACTCTTATAAAAACAGAGTTGGTGATGGTGGTGTGCCTGCCATCCTGCATTATAGGCCGTCCGATTTATATCTGACAGATAGGAAGGAAACTATGGCAATTTTGCAAAAAGGTACCCACACACCTCTCCACATTTGCAAATAAGGCCTTCCCTCGTTCATCCTTTTCTCTCACAAGATAAACTAGTCATACAAATGCATCTTGATGTTACGTGCAACACACGGGCATCTTGCTAGTAAGAATGAAAATAAACGACAAAAAAGACGATGGCTCGAAGTCATGACCGCGAGCACAGCGGACAAGGTGGCCTTGTATTGCTATGCTGAGTCGTCTATTTTAACACACATGAGCTGGTGTGGTGATTATACACACACACACACATGCACGCACGCATGCACACGAACTGCATGCATGTAACACTCACACGAACACATGCATCCACGCATGCACGCAACACTCACACGTACACACGCAGCCATGCATGCACGCAACACTCACATGCACACACGCACGCATGCATGCACACACCACACGACCAACACACACACTCACGCTCAAGTTCTCAACCTACACGTGCATGCACACACATCAGGCCTTGATAGACACATACACAACCAGGTGGTTACCGCGCACGGGTTGGAGTCTTGTCGCGCCTGCGTAAATTTCTGTTTATCTGACCTTTTTCCTATGCGAACTAATATGTGGGACCCACAAGGAACATGGTCAATTTAACTAGTCAATATGGTGCCACGTAGACTATTGCGCCGGTCAACAGAGTACAATCCAATGTTGAACGGTGAGCAAGTGACCGTATAATCATGGCAAAACGTATATAGTGACTGTAATGAGCGTATTCTGAAGTATGGTGACCGTATTACACTTTTCTCTCTGTAGGCCTTCCAAAACAACATCTCTACACATCCTCGCATGTTACATCTAACAACTATGCAATACAGCACTACTACTACACTCTAACAAAATAAATCATATGTGTTTTTAGTTTTACTAGATATCAATTTGTTACTTAATTATTCAGTTTGCATACATTAAAATTTCCTTTGAAATGTATGGCCAGTATCATCTACCGCGCGGGAAACATTCCGCCCTTTCCTGTTTAATTGGGTCTGTATCGATGCATCGTGCGAAACAGCAAAACTATAGTATTGTAGTACTATAGTTATGCGACATCTCTCTTAGCTTATAGAAAGAGTGGAAATACTATAACGGATATTTCAACATCTAATCCAAACAGCGTATTAGCGACAACAGTACAAGTAACAGTTCATTGGGTCATCGTGTCGTGTACTCATCCGTCGTAAGAGTGGAGCACTCGCTTTCATAAATGTTCTGGTCCCTTTTGCTGACATGTGGGACATCAAGCTACCGGGTCCACATTCCATACTGAAACACAATGCAGAGCAGCAGGGGTGAAGCACCCGACTCATGGCGTCGGCGTAGTAATGAGCAATGAGGTGTCAAATCACAAAGTTGCACCTTTCCTGCAGTTAAGTTGGAGGGACAAAGTAATAATGCTAAAAAAGAAGTTGGAGGGACGAAGGAACTATCATTTCACTCGCTGATGAAACCTCTTCTCCCTCATCTTCTTCAAGTTAACCACGTGTTGCTTCTACCGTTGTTCTGCCTCATGTGGGACGCGGATCGTCTTAGTAAAGCACTGACATGTGGGACCGCATGTTAGCAAACCACCAGGCCAATGTCATCTAAAAACAAGAAACCTTCCCCGCCATCCGCTCGGCAAAATCACCTCCTTTTTACTGATCTTGATTCTATAATTTTTTAGATCAATATAATTGAGATTTGTATAGATAGCACACAGGGGCAAAACCAAGTGGTACGGTTAAGGGGATCCACAATGTGTAGCCAAATGTGAAAATAGCTTTTGGCATCGATGGAACCATTGTGGACGGTGCTGGCAAAGCCAAAAAGATAGAACCGAAGCTCCCTGATTGATTGATTGAAGGAATAGAAAAATGCAACGTCTCTCCTCTGTGTCCCGTGCTTGGACGCATATACAGTATAGAGCACAGAGTCTACTCCCATGTCCCTTCTATCACAAATCACAAAGTAGTGAGGCATAAAACCACAAAGCACGGATGAAGCAACCATCATTTCACTCTTCACTGACTCTGCTTCTCCATCGTCTTCTTCGAGAAACCACCTCAGCACACTAAGCTGGACGGACGACGCTATTGTGTACTAGTACTGGTACATTTACGCGTCCTTTGGTTCAACAGAATTTCTGGATGCAAATAAGGCGGTTGTCTCGGCTTACATGCGGCACTTGCGGACGACTTACCATGGTCTCCCTCAATGGTGTTCTCCGTCGAACGCACTTCGCCAAACCACAATGCACGTCACTGCAATGGGGAAGGAAGTCAAATAGTTACTACCTCCATTTTTTTGTACACGAGGTCAGTATATCAAAATTACAATTTGCAGAAGGCCACTAACACTAATCGAGGCAAAATTGATGGGGTTTGCCTCGTACTAGCAACCAAGGACATTAATATACCCTTGCATGCATGCAGAAGTGAGAAGGTTGGTTTGCATGACGCTGCATTAATCAAGCAATGAGGAGTGAGATGGTTAGCTCTTTGGGCTTTGGAGAAAAAATAAGCATTAATTGACATGTCAAACGAGGATTTGTATCGATTAATCCCGCGAAGGAAAACCCCGCCTTTGTTTTTTAACACTAGTACTCCTACATAGGTACTTGTATCCTGTTTGGGTCTCGGCCTTGCATTGCCATACTCGGCCACACATTTTTGCCAAGCTTAACTAAAATTTTCAAAATGAAAAGGAGGTATACTTGTGCACGGCTGTCGCGGTCGGACCGCACCCTCACACAGTCGCTCCTGACGCCGGTCGCACTGCACCGTCACACAGCCGATCCTGCACGCCGCGGTTGCACCGCACCCTCACAACTCGCTCCTGCACGACGCGGTCGCACCGCACCCTCACAAGTCGCTCTTGCACGCTGCAAACCCAACCAAGGGAACACACCCACACTGACATGTGCTACCGCATGTGATCAAACCAAACTCAGCCATCCTACCTCTGACACATAATTTTCGTTCATACATCAGTATGTTTATCCAACTGCGTGTTGGGGAAGATCCGTACGACCCATGTGGTGGTCTGTTGGGGAAGAAGAAGAGTTGAGGAAGAAGGGTTAGGAGACGTAGGATATTCATCCAACCGCCTGAAAAGATCGATTGACCCAAACGATGAAAGTCAGGCGACTTGCATAAATATATGTTTTACATAGCAAAAGATCCCTAAAAACAACAACATAAATAAAAACTACCACTTCTCGTGGAACGAGACGGCCTCATTGTCTTTGGCTGCCGGCGCGAACCAGCCATAGCTACTGACATGTGTCTCCGCACCATGGTTGTCCTCAGCCTCCAGCTACTCATTCACGCGGAGTGTGCAGGCGCTCTATGCGAATGAGAGCACCGCCCGGTTCAAATCCATGACGTCCAGTTCCGCCTGCAGGAGGGCCTCGATGGCAACGACATCCGCGCGCTTTGCATTGAGTTGAGCCTTCGCTGCCCGGTTCAAGTCCAGGGCATCCGGTTCTGCCTGCAGGAGGGCCTCGATGGCAGCGGCATCCGCGCGCTCTACATCGAGTTGAGCCTCCGCCCCCTGGGTTCAAGTCCAGGACGTCCGGTTCCACCTGCAGGAGGGCCTCGATGGCAGCGGCATCCACGCGCTCCACGTCAAGTTGAGCCTCCGCCGCCTGGTTCACATCCACGACATCTGGTTCCACCTGCAGGAGAGCCTCGATGGCAGCGGCATGCGCGCGCTCTGTGTCGAGTTGAGCCTCTGCCTCCCGGTCCTCCTTTAGTATCGCCACGTTGAACCGTTGGTCCGCCTGCACCATGGGGGACCCGGACGCCGGCATGAAGTCGACGTCCATCATCTCATACGCATCGGGGGCCTTCTGCGCCGCGACCTTCGCCATGAACATTGGATCGGCTTCCTCCTCCTCATAGCTTGGCTCCAAAGAACTTGGGGATTGGCCCGCTGCAAAGCGAGCTTGGGAACGGAGGTCTGTGGCGTCGACTACCGCCACGATTTCTGCGCGGTGCTCCGGCGTCAACATCTTGTAGTACGTGATCTTGCGGCGCACCATGGCTTTTCGGAGAACTAGGGGACGCTTGATGCAGGCTAGGGGATCGAAAGGTGGGGGAATGGGCTGGAGAGGAGGTGTGGTTTTGGGGCAGTGGCTGGCGTAGGCCGAGCAGCGAAGGTTCTAGTGTGAATAGTGGTTCCCGTGATGACCAATCAATCGGTTTTGACTGTACATCACTCTTGTCGCGTTCGCATTGCACCCCGGCACACTGGACCCTCCATGTCGCTCATCGAATGGAACACGCTTCGTCTTGCATTTTTGCTTGCTTGTGGGACTGCAGTTGAGAGCAAACCGACGTCCCTCCCTCTCCCCCGCCTGCATCATTTATACTACTACTCCCTCTGTTTTATGCGGAGTAAATAAAAACAGAGAGAGTATACTACGGATGAGGATCCCCTGACGTGGCCGAACCCATTGAGTAACTAACATGCGGGGCCTAGCAAGCATGGGGCCTGCCAGTAAGTGATCGAAAGGGAGGGTAAGGCAGGGATACCTACGTCACAGGATCCACTTTCACTACTACTCCCTCCTTCCATCTATACAGGGCCTAATGCGTTTTTCAAGGCTAACTTTGACCAAATGTTAGAGTAATAATATATGACATGCAACTGATACATCTCCAATGTATCTATAATTTTTGATTGTTCCATGCTGTTATATTATCAATAATGGATTTTTATAATCATTTTATAGTCATTTTATATCATTTTTTGGTACTAACCTATTGACATAGTGCCAAGTGTCAGTTGATGTTTTATGCATGTTTTTTACATCGCAGGAAATCAATATCAAGCGGAGTCCAAATGGAACGAAACTTTACGGAGATTTTTTTGGACCAGAAGGAACATAATGGGTCCTGGCTGCGCCTGGGGGGTGCTCAGAGGAGAGCATAACCCACCAAGGTGCCCCTGGGAAATTCTCTTTGCTCTATAAATACCCCGATATTCCCAAAACCCAAGGGGAGTCGACGAAATATTGATCCAGCCGCCGCAGAGTCCAGAAGCACCAGACCCAATCTAGACACCATCTCAGATGGGGTTCACCACCTCCATTGGTGCCTCTCCGATGATGCGTGAGTAGTTCTTTGTAGACCTCCGGGTCCGTAGTTAGTAGCTAGATGGCTTCCTCTCCCTCTCTCACTTGATTATCAATACAATGGTCTCTTGGAGATCCATATGATGTAACTCTTTTGCTGTGTGTTTGTTGGGATTGATGAACTTTGAGTTTATGATTAGATTTATCTTTTTATATCCATGAAAGTTATTTGAGTTTCTTTGATCTCTCATATGCATGATTGCTTATAGCCTCATATTTCTTCTTTGATATTTGGGTTTTGTTTGGCCAACTTGATCTATTTATCTTGCAATGGGAAGAGGTGCTTTGTAGTGGGTTCGATCTTACGGTGCTTGATCCCAGTGACAGAAGGGGAACCGACACGTATGTATTGTTGCTACTAAGGATAAAATGATGGGGTCTATCTCTACATAGATTGATCTTGCCTACATCATGTCATCGTTCTTATTGCATTACTCCATTTCTCCATGAACTTAATACACTAGACGCATGCTGGATAGCAGTCGATGTATGGAGTAATAGTAGTAGATGCAGGCAGGAGTCGGTCTACTAATCTTGGATGTGATGCCTATATAATGATCATTGCCTGGATATCGTTATGATTATTTGAAGTTCAATCAATTGCCCAACAGTAGTTTGTTCACCCCCCATTTGCTATTTTTCTCGAGAGAAGCCACTAGTGAAACCTACGGCCCCCAGGTCTCTTTCTCATATATTTGCCTTTGTGATCTATTTTCCTTTGCATTTATTTTCAGATCAATCAAACCAAAAATACAAAAATATCTTGCTGCAATTTATTCTTATTTATTTTATCTCGTGTTCGATTTATCAATCTACTACAATTTTATCTCATGTCTGTTCGCCTATCTTGAGGCGTCGTACCCAGAAGGGATTGACAACCCCTTTAACACATTGGGTTGTGAGGATTTGTTATCTGTGTGCAAGGGTTGTTTACGTTGTGTTGCTTGGTTCTCCTACTGGTTTGATAACCTTAGTTTCATATATAAGGGAAATACCTACCGCCGCTGTGCTGCATCATCTATTCCTCTTTGGGGAAATACCGATGTACCTTCAAGCGACATCAAAAGGAATTTTCGGCGCCGTTGCCGAGGAGGATTTTCAACATATACCAGGTTCCTAATCGCAAATGTCATCTCCTCATAATTTACATTATTTTCCATTTGCCTCTCGTTTTCCTCTACCCCACTTCACAAAAAATTGTCGTTTTATTCGCCTCTTTTTTCCGTTTGCCGTTTTCTTGACGGATCTGTTTTTGAGTGCAATCTTGTTGTGTGGTCATCATGACTCAAGAGAAGACCAAGTTACGTGATTTTCCAAATACCAACAACAATGATTTTTTGGCACTCCGATTGCTCCTTCCGCCACTAGTGCGGAGTCTTGTGATATTAATACTGCTTTGTTAAATCTTGTTATGAAAGATCAATTTTCCAGTACTCCTAATGAGGATGCCGCTTCCCATCTGAATACCTTCGTGGAATTATGCGATATGCAAAAGAAAAAATATGTGGACAATGATGTGGTGAAGATGAAAGTATTTCCATTTTCTTTGCGTGATTCTGCAAAAATTTGGTTCTCTTCTTTGCCTCGCAATAGTATCGATTCTTGGAATAAATGCAAAGATGCTTTTATGACTAAGTATTTGCCGCTCGCAAAAATTATTTCCCTTAGAACCCAAATCATGAATTTCAAGCAACTTGAACATGAGCATGTTGCACTTGGGAAAGGATGAAAATGATGCTAAGGAATTGCCCAACTCATGGGTTAAATCTTTGGATGATCATACAAAAAAATTATGCGGGTTTGAATTTGTTTCTCATAATCTTTTAGATTCCATCGTGGGTGGTACTTTTATGGAAATTACTTTGGGTGAAGCCGCCAAATTGCTTGATAATATCATGGCAAATTATTCACAATGGCATACCGAAAGGGCTCCTACTAGTAAAAAGGTAAATTTGGTTGAAGAAATTTCTTCTTTGAGTGAAAAAGTTGATGCTCTTATGAAATTGGTTGCTAGTAAAAGTGCTCCTATTGACTTTAATGATATGCCTTAGTCTACCTTGATTGAGAAAAATATTGATGCCATAGATGTGAATTTTCTCTCTCGAAATAATTTCAATAACAATGCTTATAGAGGTAGTTTTAATCCTAGGCCTTTTCCTAGTATTTACTCTAATAATTATGGTAATTCCTATGGAAATCATTCTTACAATAATAATAGGAACACCTATGAACTTGAGAACAATATTAAAGAATTTATCAATACGCAAAAAGTTTTCAACACTTCCATAGAAGAAAAGTTGAGTAAGATTGATGATTTGCCTAGAAGTGTTGATAGAATTCCTCATGATGTGGAAAATCTCAAGATGAAAATTTTTGTGCCTAAAGTAGATGAATCAATCAACTCTCTTTATGTTTCTATGGATAAAAGTAAGAAAAGAACCGCTATGCTTAGAGCTAAAAGTGAGTTTTTAGAAAAAGCGTTTTCTAGTGATTTCTTTCGCAAAAGTGATGAAGATCTTAAAATGATTGGTGTTTCTTATATTGATTCCATGTTTAGTAAAGTTAACATTGATGAAAAAGGGACTGGAGAAGAGTCAACTTTAGCTAGAAGGCGTCCCAATATTTCGGAGGGTGAAAATCTTGTTGATAAAATTGATAAAAGTGGGTTTGAAAAGGTCAAAACTTTAGCTAGTGATGTTCCCACTCTTTTGGATTACAAAGACTTTAATTATGATAGTTTCTCTTTGATTGATTGTATTTCTTTGTTGCAATCCATGATAAATTCATCCCATGCTTATGAACAAAATAAAGCTTTTATTAAACATATTGTTGATGCTATGATGAAAGCTTTTAAAGAAAAATTGGAATTAGAAGTTTCAATTCCTAAAAAATTGCATGATGAGTGGGAACCTACTATCAAAGTCAAGCTTAATAATTATGAATGTTTTGATTTGTGTGACTTGGGTGCTAGTGTTTCTACAATTCTGAAATCTTTATGTGATGTGCTTGGTCTTACCGATATTGAATCATGTTCTTTGAATTTGCACTTGGTGGATTCTATTATTAAAAAGCCTATGGGAAGAATTAATGATGTTCTTATTCTTGCAAATAGGAATTATGTGCCCATATATTTTATTGTTCTTGATATTGATTGTAATCCGTCTTGTCTTATTATTCTTGGTAGACCGTTTCTATGCACTACGGGTGCCATGATTGATATGAAAGAAAGCAATATTAAGTTCCAATTTCCTTTGAGGAAGGGTATGGAACACTTACCTAGAACAAGAATTAGGCCACAATATGAATCAATCATGAGGGCATCTTATGGATCTCGAACCAAAGATGACAAAAGTTAGATCCGTGCTTTATGCATAGCTAAGCGCGTAAAACTATAGTGCTTGTTGGGAGGCAACCCAATGAATAAAATTTATTTTTACTTTTTGCTTCCTGTTTTTAAGTGTTAGCACAACTATGCTACTGTTATGATTGTGCTTTTTATGTTTTAATTAGTGTTTGTGCCAAGTAAAGCCATTAGAATCTTCTTGGGTGATAGTTGTTTGATCTTGCTGAAAAAACAATAACTTTTGCGCTCGCAAAAATAATTCTTATTTTTAACCAGAGAGCGATAAAATACCCATTCCTCTTGTAGTAGATCAATATACAAATTTCTCAGGCCGTCCTAATTTTTCAGAATTTTTGGAGTTACAGAAGTATTCGAAATAGTCAAATTGCTACAGACTGTTTTGTTTTGACATATTCTATTTTCTTTGCGTTGTGTGCTTGTGTTGATGGCTCTATGGTTTTTGTCGTGGAATTATCACGGCAGATGTCCTAGTGTGAAGACTTAGTCATGGAGCCATCGCAATGTAGTTAGCTTAAAGGGGTTAAAGCGGACAAAGGACGCATGGAGTTTATACTGGTTCGGCCCCTTGCGGTGAAGGTAAAAGCCTACTCCAGTTGTGATGGGATTGCTAGGGTTTCGATGACCAGGGAGCGAATACGCTTTGCCTGGTTCTCGAGATGTTGTTTCTTGTCCTTGAACCAGCTCCGGATCGTCCCTTTATATACACAGGTCGACGCCCGGCGGTTTACAGAATCCCGGCCGGCTCATAAACGTGTCCGGCTCGGTTTCTGCCCTTTCCTATCTTACAACACAAGTTACACACCATATGGCGGTTTATGTCTACGGGCCCTAATCCGCCTTCGGGCCCTGGGCCTTTAGATATCTATAATAAAGCAGCATGCTCCTTGTCTTCATGGGCTTCAATATGGATAACTCCTTATGGGTATAACCCGGCCCCTCCTGGGCGGTTTATACTCAGTAGTTATATCCCCAACATTAGGCCCCAGATTGATTTGAACCTGTTCATGTCAATCTTCAACACTTTAGGAAAATTTCTTCTTCAACACCTTCGAGTAAACCTTGTAATCCGCCATGATGTCAACTTCCAGGATTATAATAAACCGCCATGATTTCACCTGTTCATTAAAAAACCGTATATACCTTATTTTTATTAATGAGCCTCTGAAAATCGAGGCGAAAACTCTGTCACATATCCATTTTTTGGGATCCTCTATTCCCGTGCCTATCGCTTATCCCTTCGTCTTATAAATAGGGCCGAGGGTCCCTTTGCTTTTCTCCCCTTGCCTCTTCGTCTTTCTTCCACCTCGCGTTGCCTCAATACTCGAGCGCTGCCACCGCCGTCAACCTTCGCGACTGCCCCAACAACGGCCACTGCATCAACCTGATTCGACCAGATTTTCATCTACACGCCTCCGCAATCAACAGCCCTGGTGAGTCTTTATTTGCTCTTTCCCATAGATCCTGTTTAGGGTTTCTGCGAGTTCATCGAAGCTTAGTGTTTTTCTTCCCTGTTCTTCTCCATAGCTTAAATGGCGAGCTCAGATCTGATATTTTCCTGTGCAGCCGTAGTTATAGTTCCCTTTTTCATCATTTGATCATCCTCTTCGTATATAAAAATCTCATCTAGACCTAATGAACTGCTCAAGCACCTGTATTTTAGGCCTGAATATACTTTGATTTGCTGACATGCTGCAGATCTGAAATTATCATATCAATCTGTGAAACCTATTTTTCCATCACTCGGTTATTTCAGACCTGTATCTTCCATACTAAAGTAGGCGGTTTAACTTTTAGAAAATAACCTGCAATATACCATTAGCCCCCTTGTAAACCGCCAATCTCTTTATCATTTATAATAGCATCAACCTCACTTTTAACAATTTTGCATGCATGAATACCTTTTGTCTCTTAACCTGCAATGCTTTATGCTTGTCAACCACGAATCTTAAACCGGCACAAACCTTCCTTCAGGTTGTCTAAGAAATGGCCAAGACTTTTTATGCTTGTAACTGGGTTCCATCCTGGATTACGGAAGAAGATCTGAAAGGATGTGTTATAATTGCCGCTTTACCAAAATAGAGTGAAATCCACTGGCAAGCCCGCGGTCCAGAAAATCCTCCTGAGCCCAAGGATGGCGAGATAGTTCTGTTTGTTGATCATCTGAATCGTGGCTTTAAACCTCTCGGATTAAGGTTTTTTCGTGATGTGCTTGCTAGCTTACAGATCCACCCTCTAGATATTGGACCTAACTCTGTGTCCAATATTTGTAATTTTCAAGTGTTTTGTGAGGCTTATCTGTAAGAAGAACCGACCGTTGAACTGTTCAGGGACTTTTTCTATTTGAACCGCCGTACTGAATTTGTAGATGGGCCCAACACTGAACTTGGCGGTGTTTCAATTCAGAAAAGGAAAGATGCCAGTTTCCCTCACGCAAGCATCATAGTCACCCTAAGGATTGGAACCAGACTTGGTTCTATTGCAAAGATACTTCCCCTGATGATGAGAATCCTCTGCCGGGTTATTGTCCTCACCGACTTACCAATACACACCCATTTCCCCAAGGCTGACTGCAAAAGAATGGGCCAAGTATGCACCACAACTTGCCAAGCTCAGAGCCTTTGTGGCTAATGGTCTGACATGAATTGACTTTGTTCGTTGCTGGATATCTTGGAGTATTTTGCCTTTAAGCCGCCGCCCCGGTTTAATGTGCGAATACACAAGGGACTTGAAAGATCCTCAACGACATACTGACATTTAGTTAACTAATGCTGAAATCACTGAAGCTGTTAAAAAGATACTGGATGAATCAGTGGCTGTCTGTAGCCAAACAGGGCTAAGTCCCTTCTTCATTTTGAATAAACCGCCAGCTGTAAGAATTGCTTAACTCCTGTTTGTACCTGATATTCTTAACTCTTTTTTATAACCTTTGTCAATCTTTTAACAGGGTGACGACCCATTTTGGAAGAAGAAACCTCAGGATAAACCGTCCAAGACCCCTCGACCCAAGACAAAGGTCATCAAAAAACCTGCCAAGAAGAAAGCAGCTGAATCCACCGGGATGAACTTCGACGAGGATCTTGATAATCCGGACTCAGAGGTAGAACTTGATTCTCTTGGTTCATTTTTCATACACCTCATTGACAATGACCCTTATCAGGAGGACGCTGAAGCTAGTCAGGCTGATGATGTAGAGGTAATTATTCTTTCCTCTAGTTTAGATCCTCAGCCAACACAGAAAACCCGTCAAGCAAACCGGAAAGTAAAATTTGCACACCCTCTAGCTTATCTGGACCCCAACTTTCTTTTCAAGAAACAACAGCATGAAGCTCGCCGCACAACTCGGTACAGCGGCCATGTAGTTACTTCAGTCGGTTTACCGAACACTCCAACCCGGAAACGTCGATCGGAGGTATCATATATTTCTCATACTCCTTATCCCAAGGCGGGTTATTTCAGGCAACCTCTTAATCTGTCTGATTCAAACTATCAGGGAACACCTCATTCATCATCCAGCGAGTCAAAGGCCACACAACTCCCTCCTCTCAAGACTATTCCTGGGTGAGCACTTTTAAACTTAACTCTTGACGCTTTATACTTGTTTGTTATACTAACCTTTATGTCTTTTCCTTTCAGAGCCAAGGCCAGGCCCAACAAAAAGGCCAAATTGAATAAACCGGCTGATGATAACTCGGCCACTAAACCGGAACAGATCCCAGAACAATTTGATCCGAATACTGACGCTATACATGATGATCCAACACCAGAACATCATGAAACCTTTGCTGAACCGATGGAAGATGATCCCACCGGCCATGCTACCGACCCGCCAAGTCCGGCTAAAGCTGCCGACAAACCGCCAAGCCCAGCCAAAGCGGCTAATGACCAATCAGACGATGTCATTGTCACTGGCGTCGGCCACACCACCCCTGGCAATCCTATCGCTTTATCAAAGCATAGTGCCATGGAAGAATTTTCTGCTATGGATGAGGGCAAGTGGAAAACAGATTTAACCAGCTATGCCCACTCAACGCCCAAGAGATTCATTCCGGCTTCTTAAACCGCCTGTATACAAGGCGCGACTAAGAAGCCGGTTTAGTGGGCCTGATGAAGGAGCGATATGAAGTAAACACTGTTAACTCTTCATAATTATTTCTCTTGTGTCCAATTTCTAATATCAACTCCAACAGCCCCCAAGGACCGGTTTATGATATCAATGTGAACCGGGACTTTGTAATACTTCAACTTTGCCTGCGTAGCCCCCAAGGACTTTAAAGTATGAATCTTGCAATTTTTGCTTGTGTAGCCCCTAGGGACCGGTTTATACCTTTAGGATGAATCGGTACCTTTCTGTCATGAAGCTTCCAAAATTCTTGATAACCATCTTTGTAAACCGACTGAGGAAGAAAAATCCATAACTTTGACTTGAGCAAATATACATTAGCCCCCAAGTGCCAAGTGTATAACTTGTTATGTTCTTGGGAATTAAAATGTCAATTGATAAAAGCCATATGCATTAGCCCCCAAGTGCCAAGTGTATAACCTGTTATGTGCTTGGGACTTCAAATATGCACTACTAACTCATTAAATGTCTCTTGCAGGCTGATCTGAGCCAAAAAGAATCTCAAATCGCCGACCTTCAGGAAAATATTAAGTCCCAGCAAGCAGAAACTTCCAAGGCTAAAGAAGAGCTGGCTGGCACTTTAACAGCCATGGAACAACTGACACTACAAAAAAAAGACACATCTGTGACATTTTGGGCCGAACGAAAAAAAATTCTGTCATACATATGACACTTCTATGACGATAATTGTGACAAAACCTGGTATCATCATAGATGTGGTGGGCTCCTACTTCTATGACAAAAAATCATGACAAAAATGGGCTTTTCATCCTGGGCGGGCCGGAGACGCAGCTGCATGACATTCTTTGGGCCATCCATGACAGAAAAAACCATGCTAGAAGCGAGGGGAGGGAAATTTCGGGGAGTTCCCGGTTACGGTGGGAGGTCAGGGGCCGAGCGATGTGCGCTTCTCTCGTACACGTACGCGCGTGTGTGCGAGGCGTTGGTTCTAACTGAACCCGAGCGAGGCGTTGGGCTCTAATTGAACCCGAGCGATTGCACTACAGGCTACGCGTTACTAAACCCGAGCGATCAATTGATGGCTGTTAACTGAACCCGATCAAGCGATTCCTTCTCTACTGCTGCTAACTGAAGCCGATCGATGCTGCCTCTGGATGAACAATGAGCATTGCAGGGGGGGTGGATGAAAAGTTCCCGGTGGGGGTGGATGAACAGGACCCCGTGGTGTTGCCTCTGGATGAACAGGACCCCGATCGATCGAGCCAGTTGGGGCTGGATGAACAGGACCACCCCGTGGAGGGTAGGATGAATAGTAGACGGTGGAGGGCAGAATGAACAGTAGCCCGTTCAGGGGTGGTTGAACAGGAGCCCGTGGGAAGGGCTGGTTGAACAGTAGCCGGTGGAGTAGCGCGCGGTGGAGGCTGGATGAACAGGAGCCCGTGGATGAACAGTCGTGGGTGGAGGCTGGAGGTCGACGGTGGATGAACAGTAGCTCGTGGAGGCTGGAGGGGGTCGACGGTGGAGATGAACAGTATCCCATGGAGTCCCGTTTTGCGGTACGCCACACCCCTCCCGATGAACAGGACCCCCATTTCGACAGTAGCGCTCCAACACAAGTCTGTTTCGTCCGTTTTGCAGTACGCCACACACCTCCCGATCAACAGGACCTCCGTTTCGACCGTAGGAGGTCCGTTTCCTCCGTTTTGCGGTACGCCAGACCCCTCCCGATGAACAGGATCCCATTTCGAACATGGCCGGTCAAACAGAAGGCCGTTTCCTCCGTTCTGTGGTACGCCAGGCCTCGTTTCCATCGCCTGTTCCGTCCAAGCCCTCCCGATGAACACGATGCATTCCGTTGCCTCCCCATGAACACGACGCATTCCGTTGCCTTCCCATGAACACGACGCATTCCATTGCCTCCCCATGAACACGATGACGATGTTGTTTCTCCGTTCCGACCCAGACATGTACACGAGCCCTGGCCGTACGTATGCGCGAGTAGGCGTTCGAGACCCCGCCCGTATGTACACATACGTGGCCGTATTTTCTTTCTTGCACCCTGGCCGTTGTACGTACGTGTACATGCTACGTGCGCGCCTCTACTACGACACGTGCGAGCCTCTACATCCACTAGTATATATGTACGTACACGTTCGCGACCAGAATGACAACGCTACGTACGCTTCGACCAGGTGGGTCCCGACTATCAGGCACTTCCTTGCGTGCGAAGATGTATCTGGTGGGTCCCAGCAGTCAGGGGCAAACGTTTTTTTCACGAAATATGGTGGCCCGTCCGGTGGGTCCCTGCTGTCAGGTGGAGGAATAATTATTTTGCACGTAATAAGGAGGCACTTCCTTGCTGCGGCCGTGGACCCAGCTGTTAGCCTCTCCACGTATAGTCCACGTCCGATGGAAGTCGTTCCTTGACCATGTTGACCACGGCGCGCCGAGAGCACGAGGGTGGTGGACGACGGCGAGGCCTAGGAAGGGGACGACACGGAGCCAGGGAAGACGCGGCAGTGGATGCCCACGCATAGAGGAGTACGAGGGTTCACTGGTTCGCTGCGGTGTGAGGCTGTCGTTGCCGCACAATAACAGGGGGTGTGGGTGAGTAGAGGGATGGCCTGGCCAGCGGTGGGAGTAGTAGGGGCGGTGAGGCCTCCGCCGCATCGCAGCCGGCCACGGGAGGCAGGAGCATGAGGCATGACCGGCGCTGGTTTGGGCGGCTGGAGCAAGAAGACCAGAGGTTGAAGAAGCACTACGGCCGTTGGATGGACATCGTATGGTCACTGGAGCTAGAATTGTGCATATTGACTAAGTTGACAAAGCCCTCCGTCCCCGTCAACTTAGTAGGCCCACAAGTCAGCCTCCCACCAAGGTGGGTCCCAGCTAGCAGGGGATATTCATTTTTTGTGCGTAATAAGGAGGCACTTCCGGTGGGTCCGAGCTGAGAGCAAGGGGAATGTTTTTTTCGCGAAATACGGTGGCCCGTCGGGTGGGTCCCAGCAGTCAGGGGCAAATGTTTTTTTGCGATATACCGGTGGGCGTCCCGTGGGTCCCTGCTGTCAGGTGGAGGAATAATTATTTTCTGCGTAATAAGGAGGCACTTCCTTGCGGCTGCCGTGGATCCAGCTGTCAGCCTCTCCACGTACAGTATTCTTCCAATAGAATTCGGTCGTTGACCACATTGACCATGCCGCTCCGACAGCACCACGGCGGTGGACGACGGTGAGGCCTAGGAAGGGGACGACGCGGAGCCGGGGAAGATGCGGCAGTGGATGCCCACGCGGAGAGGAGTACGTGGGTTCACTGGTTCGGCTGCGCTGCCGTCGCCGCAGAATAACAGGGGGTGTGGGTGAGTGGAGTGGAGGGATGGCCTGGCCAGCGGTGGGAGTAGTATGGGGGAGGTGAGGCCTCCGCGGCAGCACAGCCGGCCACGAGAGGCAGGAGCAGGCGGAACGACTGGCACTGCTTTGGGCGGCTGGAGCAAGAAGACCAGAGGTTGAAGAAGCACTACGGCCGTTGGATGGACATCGTACGGTCAGTCGAGCTAGAATCGTGCATACTGACTAAGTTGACAAAGCCCTTCGTCCCCGTCAACTTAGTAGGCCCACTATACTGGGTCCCAGCTAGTAGGGGGAGTATTCATTTGTTTGTGCGTAATAAGGAGGCACTTCCTTGCGTGCGAAGATATATCTGGTGGGTAAGAGCTGTCAGCGGCGGTAACACTTTTTTCGCGAAATACAGAGGCTGTTTCGGTGGGTCCCAGATGTCAGGTGGAGGAAATCATTATTTTGCGCGTAATAAGGAGGCATTTCCTTGCTTGCGGCCGTGGACCCAGCTGTTAGGCTCTCCACGTACAGTCCACTTCAGATGCATGTCGGTCGTTGACCACGCTGACCATGCCACGGCGAGAGCACCAGGGCGGTGGACGACGACGAGGCCTAGGAAGGGAACGACATGGAGGCAGGGAAGACTCGGTCGTTGTTTTTGTTTCCCACGCGGAGGGGAGTATGACTGTACGAGGGTTTACTGGTTCGTCTGCCGTCGCCGGAGAATAACAGCAGGTGTGGGTGAGTAGAGGGATGGCTAGGCCAGCGATGGGAGTACGATGGGGCGGTGAGGCCTGCGCGGCAGCACAGCCGGCCGTGGGGAGGAGGGAGCAGGCAGTCCCGCCGGCGCTTGTTTGAGCGGCTGGAGCAGGAAGAGCAAAGATTGAAGAAGCACAACGGCCGTTGGATGGACATCCAATAGTATACAGGCCACCTGTGGAAAGCCTCAAATATGTGGAGAACAACATACAGCCCATCTGCCATTATTTCAAATAATTTACAGCCCATTTTCTAATTCTTACGGGTTTTTTTGGAGCCCATATTCTTTATGTTAGCATTACAACCCATATTGTGGCCACGGTTAAAAAATTATACGAAATTTTGCATATGTCGGTGCGGTCTGAACTGTTTTTAATCCCGAAATTTCGAGTCACATTCAGACTAATTTTGAAAATAAATGTATATCAATATAAAATCCAATAAATTGTCCATGCATAAAAATCAATGCAATTTAAAATCTTGAAATGAAAAAAAAAGATATTTGAAAATAATTGCCGGTTTGATGTGTTTTAAAAATGTACAGCCCATTTCTCATTACTGATAGGCCATTTTCTCGGCCAGCCGAATGAAGCTCTCCTCGTCTTGAAAGATTTGCAGCCCAACAGGCCTGATAAAGCGACTTACTTGACAAATCACAAAAGAACTGGGCTAGCCATTTTCAGAAAGAAAAAAACTACTGGGCTGGTCTGTGGTAAACATAAAAGAAAAGGCTGTCTAGACAGGCCAGAGTGTCCTGCACACCCCAGTTAACACCCTGCTTCTGTCTCAAAAACAAATTAGATAAATGCCACTCCAATTATGGAGATTCATAAAAATGCCACTGCAATTTCCAAACTTTGAAAAATGCCACTGCAATTTTTGCAAACTTTGAAAAACGCCACTGCAATTTGCAAACCTTGAAAAACACCACTCCAGACTTCGAAAAATGCCACTAGAAATGGCATGAAATGGCATTTTTCAAAGTTTGGAAATTGCGGTGGCATTTCTCGGATACACCAGATTTGGAGTGGCATTTATGAAATTAACCCAAAACAAAAATAATTGGACGAGCTGCTGGGTCCCTGGTGTCAGCCGCTCGTTGTGTAATTCTCTCGTTTATTGACTACGTTGACAATGGCATGGGACCCAGATGTCAGAAATCCACTAGGAGGAGCCATTTTTTTATTGGCTTGAAATAAGGAGGCACTTGCTTGCGTACTGCCATGACCTTGGCGGGTCCCTGTTGTCATCCTCTCCACGTACAATCATCTCCTGATTGTGTACGTGTCAACTTGCTAGGCCCACAAGTCAGCCTCTAAACCGTGGAGGACAAATACAACCCATTTTCTCTGCGTACAGTACCAGTTAGTCATGCTTCAAAACTGATCGGCACGCCATTAAAAAAATAAAGGTCGATAACAAATGCGGCACCTCGGGCCAACGCGGCCAGATCACATTTTGCACGAGAAATTACACACCATGTTTCGTTGACATGTGGTCCCGTTCCAACATATCAGTGAGACGACGGCGAGTAGTAGGAGTATTTCCGAATGGACGTGTAGGCCGGGGCGCCTCTTCATGAACCGTGGCAAACTCGCAACCGTCCACAAACTCTTCGCCTTTGCCTCTCGATTTGGAACTGCTGTCGCACGCTCTTCCTCTCCCTCCTCCATTTTCCTTCAACCCTTCACCCTTTCTTCTGCCATTGTTCGATCGTCTTCTCCATGAAGGGAACATGCCGAAAACGACCCCGTTATTCTTGCCCCGATCTGAAAGATGACGTGGTGGAGGAACTCATTGATCGGTGCGACGTCATCACCTCAGCTAGCATGGCAAGTTCGTTCAAGCCCATTCTCGACTCAACTAATAACATCATTACAAAGAACCCAAGAGTCAAGGAGCGGTTTGATCTCCCCTCTTCGCCGTCACCCTGATGACTGGCGCCGGCACGACGGAGGCCTCGCCCTGTGCAAGTTGATGCCGCTTGATAATGATATGTATGGTGTTAAGATGCCATCGCTTGAGGGCAAGGCTTGGGCGGGCGCATCTGGAGATTGGGTTGTTTACATTGGGTCCAACTGCGAGTGGGAACTTGTGAATGTGTACACTCGTCACCGGGTTCCACTTCCAAAAATCTCAGCACACTGCCCAGAGGTTGAGCACACCGGTAATGTACGCATGTTCAAATACAATCATGGTGACTGTATTCTATGGAAGATAGCAATTTGTGGAGTTCCCAACCGCTCTTGGAATTACAGCAACTATGATGTTTTTGCTATCTTCGACAAGCTTGTTGCCATCCTTGATGGTTTCACTCGATGGATATTGCTCAAAAATCAGTTTCTGTACACAGATGAGTACTGTGATGCAATTCAATACGAGGGCCTTGTGTTTGCTGCCACCACTCGTGGCACTGTTTTTGCATGGCATCCTAGTAGTTTCGGTATGTTTATCTTCCACGGTAATTATAATTGTTTCATCCACATGCATGCGGGTTAACAAGTTTCCCTTTACTAATTAACATTCTTCTTGAGTTTCCAAGGTCCTGTGAACATCCCACCACCTATACTTGAAATTTTTTATAACCAAGGGGGAGATGCCGATGGTGATGATCACGAGCAGCGCCCATATACTCTGTGGCGCCTAGCAACTAATTCCGATGGATCACCTCTTCTTGTGTGTATACAGCCCACTGATGATGTTACTACTAAGGAAGCAGGTGTCTCACATGGTCGCACTCTCCGGACCTATTCCAACACCCGTTGCATGGTATTCGGGATGGATACTAGTGTGCTAGCGCCAACTCCTTCTCCCTGGCACAGAATTGATAGTCTTGGAGAAAACTCGCTCTTCCTTGGACAAAACTATCCGATGATGGTGAAAGGCGATCCAACTGCTGTTGACACATTTATGAGAAGCAACTGTGTCTATACCTCGGACATTTGGGTGGTTCCCTACCCTGGTACTGATATAGTGGGCCGCTTCAACCTGGATGATCAGTCTTGCATTGGTCTCCAGATCGACAACGGATGGCCCGTCCCAGAGAATCACTTGTGGTTCAAAGCAAGCGTTTCCAACATCGCGGAATGGTTGAGTTGAAGTTCATTTCATGGCTTGTTATTTGTTGTGTGGTGAAAACTTTAGTATTTATAATGTATCCTCGTTGTCGATGTGGGTTGATGACCTGTTGTATGTAATAAAATGATATGCATGTGATAAACTTACTAAATTTATGAATGGCTTTCGAGTCGCTTCTCTGAGTGAGTGGTGCGACAAGGCAAAAAAATATTTTCCGAATACATAATTGTACGTGCATTGCAACAGGTTATCGGATGAGGCCAATCAACAATAGTAGTACACTATTTGTACTAGCTTCACATGCTCCGCGCGTTGGGCGGGTGTTTTTACTGTAGCCATATGTTAATGTGTTCGTTGTACGTAACCAGCACCTCGAATCCTCGATACTAGCACTATATAGTAGGAGTAAGTAGTAGGAGTAGTAGGGTGGCATGGGCCAGAACAAGCATTCACGTCCAGGAGTACGGCACACGCCACCACCACGACATCCATCTGACACCATATTATTTCTTGGAGTCCGTGCTAGAGCAATCTCTTCAACCTCATCATTTCTCTAACTTCAGCCATCGCGCAGCGGACGAGGTGGGGGTTTGCCAATAGTCGGTTTCCTTAACTGCGGTCCCACTTGTAAGGCCAACTCCAACGCACGACCCCAAGCACACCTCCGTTTTGCACAAACTCCAACGATAATTTTGACTAGAAAAGCAAGACCAAAGAAAACAAGAACCACAAGAATACATTTTACTACTCCTGTAAGTTGGATTAGTGCCTTCTCGATGCATTCATTGTTGATCTGCGGAGGCTCGATCTTGCGTCTGTGCTAGCTAAAAGTGATAGAACATCTACTAAATTGCGCTCTATCAATATATGGGTGTACTCTTCTTCCCAATACAAAAAGTTGCATCCATTCTACTCCACAATAAAAAAATTAAGTTAGCACAACTAGTCTAATCCGAGAGCAAAACCAAAGATTTGGTCGGGTTCTTCCTCCTTTTGCCGACATGTGGGACATCCAGCATCCAGGTCGTGTCATGAAAGAAAATAGAGTGGTAGTTGAAGCCACGAGATGTGCATATTGGGTTAAACTATAAATAGAATCTTACTACTCTTGAGTAACTCCAAAAGCGGCCACCGAAGATCTTTATTGGATTTGTTTTTCATCACCAGCACGTCAAGGTGAAAGATGTGCAGGTTCAGTGGATCCTGTTGTGTTTTCACTGACATGTGGGGCCGCATGTGAGCAAACAGACGATGGGCTCCGCGCGTCCACTGGCTGGCTAAGAAGAGAGATAGAGGAGGGCTGAGCACGGACTGCAGGAAATTTGTTCTACGTACCTTGATATAGGCTCAATATAGTGGGGTGGCATGGGCCATAACTAGCATTCACGTCTAGCAGTACGGCACACGCCACCAACACGAGTCCGATCCGACACCAATTTTCTTGGAGTCCATGCTACAGCCATCTCTTCTCCCTCCTGTTTTCTCAGCCATCGCGCGGTGGGTGGGGTGGGGGTTTGCCGATAGTCGGTTTGCTCAACTGTGGTCCCACTTGTAAGTGAAAATGCAACACCGCACGCATTCCCGCTTGAGCGGCGTGCCGGACCAACCGTGTGGGGGTGCGACGCAAACACGGCAGGCTTTTCCTTTTGAACTCGTAACTTGTAAAATTTGGTTCTGCTCCATGGCGCGACCGACAGATAGAAAATAATGATTTTGCCTAGAGTAATGAGAAGTTTGGTTCTGGCGCCGTTCATGCATGGAGTACGTACGAAAATTATGAAGTTGATGCGAAAGGTAAGATAATTACTGTAGTATCATATACTACTACATGGATTTGACGGAAAGATAAAAATACATACGGATCCATCAACGTTCAACGACATCCTCACGCCCTAGTGCGCTGGGTCACCAACCGATGTGTGAGGAGCAGCGGCGTTGGCGGCGAGCTCAATGTGCTTCTGAACGGTGCCGTCCAAGGTTCCCCTGCGCTCTAAGAAGGCCAGCATCCTATCATCCGCCTCTTGCATGTAGTAGTCCTTGTGGACGATCTGCGCGTAGACGTGGGTGATTATGTCGATGGTGTCTTGCTGTGCCAGGTGCTGCGCGGCGAGCGCGACCTCGAGGTGGACATTCTCCGGCGCGATGGCGGGTAGTCGCAGGGCCACCAGTGCGTCGAAGAGGTTGTTACCATAGTGGCCGTTGAGGGTGGCGGGCTTCGCAGAGCCTGGGCGCATCGACTGGAGTCTTACGTCAAAGTCATCCACAAGCTTCTTGACGACGGTGAACTTGTCAAGGAAACCGACGAGGACCTCATCGAACAAGGAGACAAAGCTGTCGTCCAAGCGGCCCCTCGCCCTGGCAGCCTCAAGCAATACTACCTGGAGACATTCCTCAGTGCCGGGCTGCAGGCCGGCGTCGTGGACCATCTGGCACAGCCGGCTGATGCTCGCGCTCATCGCCTCCATGGGTCTAGCCTAGCTTCTAGTCAACTGATCTTGCAATTCGAGTGATCACTCAACCCTTGGTTAGCGTGCGTAGGTGCGTAGGATTTCGTACTACTCCTCGGCCCTCTACTGCACCTGCCTTTGGCTGTATGATAGGTGGGCCAGCCACCCCCTGGGGCCACGTGTCATTCACCCAAAGGCAGTTGTCGTAAGTCAATGAAGCTCCATCGCCCTCCGTGCCGGTGCAGTATAGTCATCTCACCGGACCTCTAGTTGGGGCCAAACGAGAGAAGTTTGATGTTTACTGGTTTATTGGTCCCTTTGCATTTTGCGCCAAGTTTTGACCTTTGATTTAACTAATAAAATGTTAATGCATGTAAACAAAAATGTTGTGTAAGTCACCTTACGAAAACCAAATAATCCCAAAATACTTAGGCACGGTGCATTAACTCCCTCCTTGTTTCTTATTTCGTGACATATCAACCAATGAGAGATGTGGGCCGTGCATGCTTTCAATGACTTGAGACTACCAAACATGACATGCAGTGTTTAGTTCATTGCATGTAATCCTATTAGTACTCTAGTTAGGAGTAGCAAAAAAACATTAAGTTCTCTCGCCGATAGGAATAAAACACCATGTATTTATTTACAGAGGGAGTAGTACATTTTTGGTGACATGCATTACTAGATATTGCTAGTCAAATACTAAAATCCAGATGGACGTGGTAGTACTCCTAAATCCAGACGGTGGTGCTACTAGTACTAGTAGTAGTACTACCAATGTAGTAGTAGGAGTACTAGCACTGTACTACCCGTTGGTCAAATTATTACGTGCTGCTCCTCATAGTGAAGTGACAAGACCCTGCGCCGGAGATGACACCTGAGTATAGGCGCCGTGTTCGGCATACCATAGTCAGCCTCACCGTCTACAGTCACTATCATCATGGTTGTAGAGCTAGCCTGCTTACAACTAGCCCTATTCGACATAATTTCCCGTGCATAGATGCCCGTGCATTGCATGGAACACCAAGATTGGGGGTGGACGGCTTCGGTAGCGGCCATCGCACCAGATTTTTGCACGGCCTTCTACTCCTAGATGTGGTGGGGAGGAGATGAGGCTGATTGTGAGAGACAAGGAGTTGTTTGTAAATAGGGAATAAGTGCGGGCATATTTTTGCAAAAATGGAGAAGCTTGGTTTGTATGCGTCAGATCTAGATCCGACGGCTATTGGTGAAAGATGGGAGGCACAACATCATCACCAACTCAGGACCTGTTTGATTCGCAGGATTTTGAAAACGTAGGAATAGGACACGGTAATATTACAAGTTTCAAACTAATATTACAAATGTTAGGAGTAATGTTGCACCTACGAAGAGGGAATTACTAGGAAGTTTACGTAAGAACTTTCATTACTTTAGGTGGATGCAACATTATCGTACAAACTAAAATCCACCGCCCTGACAAGTCACTAATGGGCAAATAAGTTTTCGAGTCTCTAGCCACTTGATGTTTCAAAAACAAATTCAGCTTCTGCGGAGAAATGAGCTCCACCGTGTACCCGCGCGGGTGTGGCTGGGCACGAAGCGTGAGTACGTGCACGGTGCACCTATTCTCTTCTTGTATACGTACACCACCTACGTGGGGTTGTGTGAGAGAGATACAAACCTAGAGAGATATAGTGTGTGGGTTCTTGAGA